>NC_081543.1:2797910-2812045 GCF_901000735.1 Corylus avellana
CTTTTATTATTATCTTTTTGCCTTTGGAGATGAATATTTTATTTCTTCAATTATTTGTGTGCTCGTTTCTCGCTTTGGTTTCACGGCCTCTCTGTTCCATCTTTCCATATATATTATACATATAATTACATTCCTTTCCATTTCGTCCTCTCATTCTCTTTGTTAATTTTGTTAACTTTTTTTTTTCTCTCTCTCATTTGTTGTTTCAGGTGTGAGGAGGAGCTCCGACCGCTCCGTCATCTTGCATGGAGAGAACGCCACGACGCTCAATGTTACTCATCAGAAGCCTCAACATGGTGAGTGGTTTTCTTTTTCTTTTTCTTTTTTTCTTTTTTGAAGAGTGAATTTTTTTTAATACGCTTTCTTTCCCTTATTATTATTTTTTGGTGGTGAATATTTTATTTCTACAAGCATGCATGTCTGTGCTCGTTTGCTTCGCGGCCGGTTCATTCGCTTTGTTTTCTTGGCAACAAAACAAAACCATTTTTATTTTGCTAATTTTTTTTTTCTCTCTCATTTGTTGTTTCAGGTGTGGGGAGGAGCTCCGACTGCTCCGTCGTCTTGCATGGAGAGAACGCCACGACGCTCAATGTTACTCATCGGAAGCCTCAATGTAGTGAGTGGTTTTTTTATTTTATTTTTAAGCGTGAATTTTTTTAATACGCTTTCTTTCCCTTATTATTATTTTTTGGCGGTGAATATTTTATTTCTTCAATCATGCATGTCTGTGCTCGTTTGCTTCGCGGCCGGTTCATTCTCGTTGTTTTCTTGGCAACAAAACAAAACCATTTTTATTTAGCTAAATTTTTTTGTGTATCTCATTTGTTGTTTCAGGTGCGGGGAGGAGCTCCGTCGCCCCCTTGCACGGAGAGAAGGCCACGACGCTCACTGCTCCTCATCAGAAGTTTCGAAGTGGTGAGTGGTTTTTTTTTTTTTTTTTTGGTTTTAAGTATGAATTTTCCAAAACTCAAGAATGGAATATTGTTACTGTTTAGACAAGAAGTATGCCAATGCCATGACGTTTATACCCTGCCTCCTTTTATGCCTATCTTGGTTGGCTTAGGCACCTAGTCTTGCTATTTAAGGGTCAGTTTGAAATTGTGTTTGAATGATTAAAATGTGCTTTTAATAATTAATACTCAAAAAGTTCGTTGAAAAAAAGAAAAAAAAGTACTCATTTGGTAAAAAAAAATTAAAAGCACTTTTAAGAATCCAAAAAGTTTAAAAATTGTCAAAACGCACTTTTACCAAAAGCTTAAAAATGAAACTTTTGCCCAAAAGATTTTTTTTTTACTTAAAAGCTCTATTTCTCAAATACAATCTTAAACAAGTTCTAAGTATAGGTCTTGTGTGCCAATTAACAACGCACGTTTGGCGGGCTGCGTTGTGAGAAGGAAAAAAGAAAAAAGAAAAAATGGAGTATTATGAATTGGCTTTTAAAGCTTGGACGAATTTTGTTAAATTTCAATAACAATGAGTTGAAAAGTGTTTGAATATTTGATATTATTCCATTATAATGCCTTATATATTTTAGGGGTTAGTTTATGATTTTTTGTTTATCATTCATAATCTATATATATATATATATAGATAGATAGATAGATAGATAGAGGCATCTGCATTCACTTCAATTATTCGGACTCAATAAAATGTACTTTTTCTTTTTCTTTCTTATTTTATTATTTTATATTTTATATATATTAAAAATAAATAAAAAGCGACATTAGACGTATACGCAGATGGGTCACCTTTTGGGTACGTTTTGTCTGTTCCTTATCTATTTCTAGGTTATAATTAATTCCTGTGAATGACTTCCAAAAAGTACGTGTACCACATTGGTTTGGTGGGTGTTCACATTTTAATGTTTTTACAATCATGTCATTTCTATTCAAAATTATTATTATTATTTAATATGTGTGCCTGCTTTACACAGCCACGGTGGAATCATTCAGACATTGCGACCGCAAGGCAGACATTGCGGTGAAGCAAGGCCCCACAGCTGAACTCCTAAGAGGCCTTCGGGATAACTGTGACTGGTTGTATCATACGGGCGGCGTTGTCTTCTCCTTCACCACCCACGGCGTCAGGAAGCTTACCTACCTCGATTGCATAGATAGTGAGGGCAACCCCTTATTTTGAGTCGGCATGGTGTAGCATTTCTCTATTAGAATATTTTTAAAAACAGATTTGTTCTTTGTCCTATAAATAAAATCTACAATGACTTTGAACTTGGAATTGCCTCGTTAACGAGATTGGATAATAATAGAATAAAAGTGTAGTTTGTGTTGTAATAAAATTGATGTTTCAAACATTTTTACAAAAGTTATCATTATTTTATTATATTGAGAATAATGGTGTATATTGAATCATACAAAATAATATACAGAACAGCCCTCTCAAGCTCAAGGTGAAGTGCAAAAGACTAACTTGAGTTTGAACACAAGATCACGAAAACGCCTTGAAGGATGTGACTTTGTAAAGATGTCCGCGAGCTCATCATGGGACGTGACAGAATGGAGCCCTGAAGAAATAAAGGGAAGTAAAGAGATTTTTTTTTTTTTTAGGTTGCCGGAAATGTTGCCGGAGTGGTGGCTAGAGTTGGGCGGCCGGTGGTGATCAAGGGAGGGCGACGGCAGAAGCTGGCTGCTAGAGGCTGATGGAGGCAGCTAGGCCCAAAATGTTAGGCTTGAACTTGGATGAGAACCTTATAGGCTAAATTAAATTAGGCCGGTTTGATGGGCCAAAATAGGCCAAAACCCATGGACCATTAGATATGGTATGACCCGAAAATGATATGACCCAGGTCTAACCTAGTGAACAG
The DNA here is from genome assembly GCF_901000735.1 of Corylus avellana. Taxonomy (NCBI): domain Eukaryota; kingdom Viridiplantae; phylum Streptophyta; class Magnoliopsida; order Fagales; family Betulaceae; genus Corylus; species Corylus avellana. The sequence goes on from NC_081543.1 coordinate 2,800,732, forward strand.
GGTTCACTAATTGGACCTGGTTGTAGGAGTTGACCTGGTTGGACCGGTTTAGAACTCGATGACCCAGTTAAAAACCGATTTTGGATCGGGTTGGAGATGCCTTGGATGAATCCGGTTCCGGTTGTAAAACCTAGTGGACCGAATCAGATTTGAGATCCGTTGGGTCGAGTTGACGGATCGGATTCCCAGATATGTGGATCTGGGTCTAACCCAATGGACCAAGTCGACCCGCTTTGTCGAGTTGACAGATCGGATTGCCATATCCGTGGGTCTGGGTCTAACCCACTAGATCGGGTCTACCGTTTTGGATCTAGTTGAAAGGGCTGACGTGGCTGAGGTGTTGCTAGAGGGCCGATGCTGGCAAATCTTCCACAAATCTTTAGATTTGCGCCTCGCAAACTAGAATATAGGATTAATTTTCCCAGATGAGTCTGCGATGAAGGCGTGGAAGAGATTTTGAGCGGATGACCGCTTGGTGGCGTGTGGACGAACTGAAAAGGGAGGTCGCCGGAGGGAGTGCCAGAAAACGTCAAAGACGTTTATTGGAGGCCACAGAAAAGTGGCTCTGATACCATATTAAATATATTGTGAATATATTAGAAGCGAAAAAAGGAAAGAGAGAAGAGAGAGAGCAGAAACATATGTAAGAACTACATTGTATTGAGTCAGATATATTCTATATTATGACATGTTTACATAACTCTCTATTTATAGAGAGAGAAGAAGTAATTGGCAAGAAACCCTAAACCAAACCTTAAAACATATAAGACAATATAATGAACTAGACTAATATAAAATATTCTAATATATATATATATATATATATATATATATATATTGAAAGTATATATATATTTCTAAGGATGATGTAATGATGACATTTGTGATAATGATGGTTTCTTGTTTTTAAGTTTTCTTTGTGACCGTTTTTTTTTTTTCTTAGCCGTTAGGTGAGAATATTTTATTTTTTTCCTTCTTTCCCAAAGCTTCTAGCCGTTAGTTCTCATCTCCTATAAATTGCAAATACCTTTGGGACTTTTTAGACCACTTCCTAGTCAACAAAAAGTAATTCTCTTATAAGAAAATATTTCTCTTGGCAAAATTTTGTGAGCCTTTCAACCTTGTTTTAGAATTGCTTTTGGTGTTCAATCTTTATTGTGCTAAATTTCTCATCAACGGGTTGTTCTATTAAACCTTTGTTTTGGAATTGTGTCATAAATAAAGGTAGACGTTATAGTTTAATCCTGGGAGGTTGCATGTCAAGAAATCCGGTCGCACTGAGTAATTTATTCCAGGAGACACGAATCAACCTTTAAGGACAACGCTTTTGCGTGATTCTATAGCACTGTGAGTTCTTTCTTTACTCTAAACTTAATCTCTTTTATTTTATTTGTTATATTGTTAATTTTCGGAATAATATTATTTTGTAGTAGAAAGAATTTTTTGCATCATCAAAATAAATTTCACAACATTCTTAAAAGTTGATTATGGATGCACAAATTCTTGCTGCTGCTAAAGTTCTTCCGGATGCTACAAAAATTGAATCTTGTGATGGAAACAATTTTAAACGTTGGAAACAAAAGGTTCCCGTCGTTTTGAAACCACATGTATTTAGTCCAATAAAAATTGTATTAAATACAATTTTTATGGCATCAATTTGTATTTAGTCCAATAAAAATTGTTGTTCAATTGAGTTTCCTTAATTTATCGTAGCAATGCAACAGAGGTACTATAAACTACAATTTTATTTTATTATTGTCTTACATTGCTAGCAGTGTCAATCCGTCCTTAGATCAGCTATTGTTAAAGAAAAAATAAAAAATCTAAAGACTAATTGACACTACAACATTAGCAATATGGGATAATAATGTATAATTTCTAGCATTACTCATATCATATCTCAATAATGATGATCATAATGAAACTTGCAAAAAGTACCATTTATTGACTCGTAACATCAAAACATCTTCCCTTAGCTTTAAAACGAAACATAGTGCAACTAAGTAAGAGGATTCGGATCCTAACGATCCAAATAAATGCAGCACTTTGTGTGTTACTAAGGCAGGTGAGTTTGGCATGTTTAAAACTAAAATTGCTTGCCTCGGTAATACACAAACCTCTGCATTTATTTGGACCATTAGATGTAATGGAGGTCTCAAATTTTAAAATCTAAGAATTTCATATTTTAAAAAATTTGTGGGGATCTTAATCTGAAGTAAGAACTGCAACAGTCATATTTTCAAAGCATCTTTAGAAGATGGTGGCGTTGCAACAGTGTATAAGCTTAGAATTTGGGAAGTAGAATTAGAAGTTTGGAACGAACTTTTGTTAAAATATTAATTAAATGATTAAATTTATCATTTTTTATCAACTTAAGTTTTTTGGATAACATGATATATATCAAAACAAAAGGTCATAAATTCAAACCTTTGATTCCACAATTCACCATCAATTTCAGTTAAATATTCCACATGATTTGAGATAAGTGACAATTTAGGAAACACAAATTTGATTTTCTTTGTAACTTTTTGTGAAAAGTAAAATAATTTAATAACTTTCTTGACTGAAAATTTTGAGTTTTAATTATTTTTTTTTTCTTTAAAAAAAAAATCTTACATTTAACGAGTCGCTAGTAAATTTCTTTAATTAGGAGTCGATCATGATTTGATTATAACCTATAAATATTCAATGTCATATTATCATTGTTATTATGAAATTTCAATAACAATTCAAGTTGTTTATCCTTGTATTCGCTTCCATGCTATGCCAATAGAAATATCAACTTCCTACATTTTAAATCCAGTTTAAAACATAAATGAATTTGACAATAACATGAGAGATTTTTAGCAATTTTTCTGCTCAAATTGCTAGTTAGTACTCTAATTTGTCCAACTATATCTCATGGCATTACTCATTGTGTTCAGGGACAATAAGGAAACTATAATGATCACCATAATTTTGATTTTGCAAGATTCAAAAAAAAAAGGAAAAGAAAAAACAAAACAAATTCTGTGGTTAATGAAAAAAAATAAAAAATGAGGATCTCTTTGGTGCACTTCCCATCAGAAGCCTTCAGTAAGAGCAAATACTCGACATGCTAAAGGTGGAGGCAACGCAGATACAGCTTGTTGCATTTCCTGATAAATCAAAGTACAAATTTACAGTTTAATTACCATCACGAATACAGAAGGAAGTGACATTATGAGTGAAAATTGGACCACATGCTATATGATTTGCTGACAGAAATAATAAATTACATTATAATAAATTACAATATATAAATACATTCAGTGAAATAGGGAATTTTAGTAAGTAATGAAATGCACCTCCATAACAAGAATCCTTGATCTCAAAGCATCAATGTTATTTTGGTCAACTATGAAGTCAGACATGGTATCTCCGGTGAAAGCAATTTCAGGTACTGACACAGTGTTTGTAATCTGCAAAAGCAATCCCATCCTAGTTAAAAGTATATTCTATAAGCAGAAAAGCCAAGGTGAGTAGGAAGAAGGAGATTCAGTTATAAAAAGGGAGGGGTGTTAATGGAAGGCCATGTGACCGCCAGTAAACCAAAAGTCAAAACTTTTTGTGAATTAGAAAATCAAAGAGGAAAAAGCAAAGTGAGCCAAAAAAGCATGATGAGTATAGGGAGAGGGAGATTTAGTTATGTTGATACACAGTTTTTCGAGAGGTGACGTAGCACGAATTCTGTGAATGTTGCGATGTTCGAGCGAGGAATCGTCTAACTGCAAAATAGCAGAGAATAGGATCAAAACTGCTAATGGTAAGCGGCGGGGGAGCCGCCAGGAGATAACTCCGATGTCTAAGTTAGTGACTGTATTTAGGAGAGTGTATGAACTTAAATACAAGAGAGAATTGAGAATGCTTAGATCAAAAGAGATTAAGCGTGCTGAAAAATGAAGTGGAGCTTTCCTTTTATAGGCGTCAGATAGCAGCTGTCCACCTGGCATAGTGGTGCTTCCCAAGGATCCACGTGTACTACTTTGGTATAGTGAATCGTGGGAGAACGCCACGTAAGTAGATGACGTGTCCCGAGTGTTCCTCGGGAGTATACGTCTTGTTTAGTTACCAAGGATTAATATTCTTCAGTAGACCGGTCTTTAGGTTGAACATGAATTACCGAGTAAGGCTCGGTAGTCTGACATAAGTAACCGAGTCCAATCTTGGTTCGGATCTATTTTTAATGGTGATGTGTTGTGGGTTGGGTTTAATAGCCTGTTAGGTTCCGTGTGGCTGATCCATGACCCAACAAGTTATAAAAGGAAAAAAAAAATAAATAAAGGCCATGTGACCAGAGAACCAAATGCCAAAACCTTTTGTGCATTAGAAAATCAAAGAGAAAAACCGATACTCACCAAGATATCAGGTTTAGAAGTAAAACTTCCTATTGCAAACATCTATCAACCATGTTATGAGGTTTCAACATAATTCTGAGAACTACTTTTCCCTAACAATGTTACCCCTGATATCACAAAAGCCAAAAATTTATGTCCAGATGCTGAAATTATGCCCCATAAAACTCTAAAGCCTCGTTTGGTTCGTGAAATGTCTAGTCTATTGGAAAAAGATTAGTTACTATTGGAAATAGAAAAGTGTGGAATAGATTAGCTATTCCTATTTATTTGTTTGGTTATAACGCTGGAATAGACTAGCTAATCTTATTCATTTGTTTGATACAATACAATATGTTGGTCAATTAAATCATATTGTGATCAAATTTCCTAAAATACCTTTATAATACAAATATAATTTATATTATTAAGGACTTTCATTCTTTTTTTAAATATATATATATAAACAACTTTACTATAATTTTTTTTTTTTTTAATTATGTCAGGTATGTAGCCTTTTTTTTTTTTTTTTGCAATTATGCTACAAAATTATTTTTATATATAAAAAATATAGTTGGAGAAAACAAAATCAAACCCAATCTTGAAATCAAAAAAAATATAGTTGGAGAATGTAAAGAGAATCAAAAGAAATCAGAAAACATATTATATATTTGTATTTTATAAAAACCTTTTAGATTTTGTTTCTCAGTCAAATAAAAAAAAAAACCGAGAAAAAAGAGATTCGGAGAAACAGAATAAAAAAGAAAAAGAAGAAGTATGTAAATAAAAAAACAAAGAAACGGAGAGAAGAAAATCAGACAAAAACTGTATAGAGAATCAAAAGAAATAAAAAAACATAATTAAAAAAAAATAAAAAAAAAATTGAGAAACGGTACAGAGAAGGGAGACAACATAGAAAAAAAAAAAAAAAAAGAAAAAAAAAAGAGAGAACGAAATTTAATCCTACAAATAGGATTTTTTATGGCAATTTACACAATTAATTTAATTCCTCAGGAAAGGATTAGTTAAGCCACTCATTTTTTAGTGGCTTAGCTAACCCTGTGTGTATGAGATTAGTAGTCCCATGAGAATAGACTATTCTCAGTAATAGAGTGTTACCAAACAAATGACTAGTTATACCTAGTGTTAACTAGTCCAATCCAAGGGTCTATTCCGCAAACCAAACGGGGTCTAAGCTTATTTTTATCTCAAATAATTTCAACAAGAAATTTCACAAATTGAAAGAACACATGATAACAAGAAAGATATTATAATCTTTTGAACAAGAAACAGTGCAACATATCTTATTAGTGGATGCTATACACTGATTTTTTTGAATTTTAAAAGCAGGTGAAAATGATCAACTTTAGATGATCTATTGGATGCTATACACAGATTTTTTGTTGAATTTTAAAAGGAGGTGAAAATGATCAACTTAATTTAGAAGATCTATTACTACGGGCAGGTTGTGGACCACATAAAGGTAGTGTTGGGAACTCGTAGGAACAGAAGTATTTGTCATGTCAACATAGAAGCAAACAGTGCGGCACATGGGCTTGCTAAAGAGGCATCTAAAATTTTTATAGGCAGAATTTGGATTGAGGAAATCCCCAATTATGTATCTCTCACACATTGTGTTTAGAGCAAATTGCTCTTACTATGTAAAGCCTCGACTCTAGTATTTTTTGAATGAAGAATGACTCATTATTTAAAAAAAAGACAATCAAAGACGTTGCGAGGGCAACGAGATATCTCGCAATACAGCACGTCCGAAAGCAAGGAAAACATTCGAAAGCAAGGAAAACATTCGAGCACCACCATCAGCACAACAAAATTTAAAATAAATTTTGCTCATTTGAAAAATGTAAGCAAACAGTTTCGTTCTATACAATTTGAAATATTAAAAAGTCATTGGAAAATTTAAGCCATGCTAATACATAACAATATCAAATAATTACTCCACGCATTAAAAATAATAATAATAATAATAAAATCATTTAAGTCTCTCATTCCTGAAAAAGATAATAAAATAGTCTAATAAAGAAACAAAGTTTGAGCGAGAAATTGAAAATGTCTCAAGAGGCAATGGTTATCGGCAGATAGGACACGAGGCAATGCCCGTCTCCAGCCACTTGACAATGCAATCTCCGATCTAGGATCCGGTGGCCAGGATGGGCCTCAACTCATGGACTCCCTCAAAACCATGTTGACACAGGACGGTCCATCTCAGATCCATCAAATCCTTCGGACTCATCGGCGTTATCGTCAACAAACTCCGCAAGGCGCAGAGTCAAGTGGAAAAGGGTCACCACGATCGGCGACGTTACCGTCTCGGCAGATCGAAGGGTGGCCGCCGACGAGATATCTCGTGATACTGCTTCTTGGTTTTCTGCAGGGACCCCTAAGTCCGAAAGTAAGGAAAAGATGCGAGCACCGCCATCGCACAACAGAGCGGCGTGTTTGGGGACCCAGACAGTTCTTGATCTCATGCGAGTTCGCGTTTTCGGCATAGACACGGGACGGCCGTCATCGCCGATGTGTATCTTGAGTGCCTGCAACTCACTGGTGCGAAATTCGATGGGAACCTCATCGGCGGCTGTTGATGCGTGCGATGGAGAGAGATTGTTTAGGGGTTGGCTTTGGCGTGGCTGCGACACATTAAAATCGAAACGGTAAATGCTGGTGCTGCTTGACGTCATGTCTGGGAGGACCAAGTCAACGAACGAGGATGCTTTGTGTTTTGACTTTGCGGCGCAAGACGATGGTAATGGGGAAGTAAAAGTAGACGTCGGGAGAAATAGGATTTAGAGCTTTAGACGAACCCCACGGAATTTATTGAAAGGCAGAGAATAGGATCTACTTATATTTTTAAGAAATTTTAGTTTTTGAAATTTTAAATCCAGATCATTTATTCTTTATCCAATTATCATTATTTTGTTACGTGTCTCACTATTAATAAAATAATAAATATTTATTATTTTATTAATGGTAAAATAAGTGACAGAACAATAACCCTTGAATGAAAAATAGACGGTCTAAATTTAAAATTCAAAAAATTGAAATTCCCTTAAGAATTTCAATAGATCCAAACCGGCGAGTTAGAAGGGGCATATTTGGGAACATCGAAGAAAGCAAGTGGGATTATCCTCTAGGCAGTTGATGATAATAGTTTTTCTAGGGATCACGATTCCCTATAATTCTTTTAAAATTTGACTTGATCGTCCATTATATTTAGGATTCAAAACATGCTTTTCTTATGGACGAAGTTGATAAAGTCAAACACATTCAAATTTTAAAACAAAAGACTTTTCAGTTTTTACATTTTAATTTCAAAATAATAATAATAATATCAACTTCCTCCACAAGACAACTAATAGTTGGCATGTTTTGGACCCTAAGATAGTGAGAATTTAAAATTTGAAAAACTCAAAAATTTTAAAAGAATTCTATAGAATCTTGATCCATTTTTTTGGACCCATGCAGAAGCTCAGTCAAAGTGAATGAGATAAGGTTGTGTACGCGTGCTTTGGGGTTGGAAAAAAGTGGCGTCCATTTTATTTGGTCTCAGAGGTACGAGTAGTGATAATCATAACACATGCGTGAGTGATCAGTCACTCTCGCTAGTGTATTATAATATTATTATATTATTAAAAAAAAAATTGAATAATAATATTATAAAATACACCAGTGTGAGTGACTGTCCACTCACACTAGTGTTATGATTATCACTACTCTGGAGGTACACGTGATTGACTATATAGAGTCACATTCAATCGGCAAACGATCCGCACATTGCTGAGCTGGCGTGGTTCACTAAACCATGGTTACACTATTTGTTTTTTTTAAAAAAAAAAATCCAAATCCAGATGTTTTGAAATGCCGCGTCTTTCCCCTTTCGGCCTTTCCTCCGTGTCATTCTCATTCTCTTGGATTTGTCTTCAGTGTCATTAAGTTTGGGCTTTTCATTTGTATAGAAAGGGTTGAAGGTGATAGTGTTTCAGTCTGGTGTGTGGAAGATGATTTAAGTTTTCAATGTTTATTGGTAGGTTTGTTTGTTTAATTAGTATAATACAGTTGCTGGTGAAACCAAAGTGTATTTGACTCATTAAACTTATTTACTATTCGTCCAATATTATGTAATTTTTGCATCCCAATTTCTGATAGACATTTAAAAAAAAAAAAGGAGCAAGAAAAAGCACCTTGATTGACAAACTATTTGGGTATCATTTTGTAATGGATGCTTTATAGAGTTGCGATGTGAATTTATTGTGAAGCAGATTTGATGAGTACTTGGCTTTTAAGATGAAAAATACTAGACATAACTCTTTCACAACTTGTTAACATGTGTAAGCATGTGATTTGAGCATGTTAATATTATTTTTAGTAATTAACATGACTCTAATTTCATGTAGACATGTGTAAGCAAGTGGTAAAAGAGGTGTAGTACTTGACAAATGTGACAAATGGCTGCAACAGTTTGAACTTGAGGGAAGTTTGATAATCATAACATAAAACCCGGGCCTTATTCGAAAATTAATGACCTTGTTGAATTTGTAGTTTTGAAGAATCTAGACTTAACCGGATTTATTCATCCAAGTCCTAAATCTGTTTGAATCATTGGATCTAAATGGCACAATAATTAAATCTTAAGCATTACATTTAAGTTTGTTCTACCTTAACTTTTTGTAGATATTTATATTTTAGGGGTGAAAAGGCGGGCGATTAACAACTGTCCGCTATATATATATATGAAATAATGTCGTTTTTATGTTTAAAATTTGAAATATATATAAAAATCTAGAAATGATACATATATGCCCGGGAAAATATTGAAGTAATGCATATGAATGAAGTCAATTTGTTTGACGAGGAGTTATCACGAATGGAAATTTTGAAAATGTGCTAGAGAATGCAAGTAGGATCAACACAAAGCTGCTGGCCAGGATAAGGCGGCTCCGAATCATCGCTATATATAGCTTTCGCCTTCATCGTCTTCTTCTTTGGTCTCGTTTTTACGTCTGTGCTTCTCTCAGGTATCCTCAAATATTTTAAGCGCTTTCTTTCTTTTATTATTATCTTTTTGCCTTTGGTGATGAATATTTTATTTCTTCAATTATTTGTGTGCTCGTTTCTCGCTTTGGTTTCGCGGCCTCTCTGTTCCATCTTTTCATATATTATACATATAATTACATTCACTACAAAAAAATAATTTTTTTCTGACGTGAGTTTTTTGACGTGTTGGGGTGTCTGACACGTTAGAAATTTTTTCTGACGTGGCGCTTCTGACGTGCGTCGATTGTCAGAAGCATAGGTGTCAGGAAAATTTTTTTCCTGACGTGCCAGTGGGTAAAACGTTAGAATTTTCTGACGTTCCACTGTCCCACACGTCAGAAAAATTTTCTGACGTAGTAGTTCTACCACGTCAGAAAATTTCCTGACGTGGTAAAACTGCCACGTCAGAAAATTGATAAATTAAATAAAAAATTAATTTTTCGTTTTTTTAATTTTTTCTGGAATTTCTTTTTTTTTTTAATTAAAATTAATTTTTAATTAAATTATTATTTTTTTTTTTTTGGGAATTTCTCTGCACGGTAGTGCAGATCTGCCATGGATCTGCCATGGCCACTCTCTCTCTTCTTTTCTCTTCTTTTCTCTCTCTCTCTAGCTAGCTCTCTTCTTTTCTCCATGAGCTCTCCCTTTTCTCCATTTTCTCACTATCTCCCTCTTCTTTTCGATCTCCATGGTGCAGTTCTGCAGGTTTGAGTTTTTGAAAATATTTTCAAAAACTCAAACCGAAAAAATCTTCAAAAAATTAAAACCAACCATCAAAAAATCAATCTAATTAACAAACCCAAAAAATCTTCTTACCGATCTTCGATCTCCTCTTCTTCTTCTTCTCTTCTCCATTTTTTTTTTTTTTTTTCCTTCTTCTTCTTCTTCTCTTCTCCTTTTCTTTTTCTTCTTCTTCTGCTTCGATCTGCTGCATGCTTCTCAATTTTTTCCCTTCTCACCTTCTGTTTTTCTTCTTCCTTTAGAGGTGCTGTGCAGTCGGTGCACACTGCACAGAAGCAGGGAGATTCAGACATGCAGGAGAGAGAATGCACATGTGTGGGGAAAATAAATGAAGAGAGAAAAAGTTGAGGGTGGAAATAAAAAGAGGGAAAAAAAGTTTAAAATCCCGCCTATTTTTTGAGTTTTGTTGGGCCACTTTTGGTGATTTTCTGACGTGCCAGGTGTCGCACGTCAGGAATTTCTGACGTGCCACACATGGCACGTCAGGAATCTACTCAAAAAAATAATAAATAATTATCTATATATATATATATATATAAAAATATAATTTTGCTGACGTGGCAAACTACCACGTCAGCAAAATTCTGACGTGGTAGGTCTCACCACGTCAGCAATTATATAAATGTTTATCTTTTGAAATCTGAAATATTTTCTTGACGTTCAAATATTTTACACGTCAGAATTTTCTGACGTATCTGTTCAGACACGTCAGAAAATTCTGACGTGCTACTATTCACACGTCAGGAAAAAATTTTCTGACGTTTTAAATTTTAAATGTCAGAAAAATTGCTGACGTGGCAAAAAATATGATACTGTAGCCACGTCAGAAAATGCCTGTTTTTTTGTAGTGATTCCTTTCCATTTCGTCTTCTCATTCTCTTTGTTAATTTTGTTAACTTTTTTTTCTTTTCTTTTTTCATTTGTTGTTTCAGGTGTGGGGAGGAGCTCCGACTGCTCTGTCGTCTTGCATGGAGAGAACGCCACGACGCTCAATGTTACTCATCGGAAGCCTCAACGTGGTGAGCGGTTTTCTTTTTCTTTTTTTGAAGTGTGTTAAATATATTATTGAATATGTTGGAGTGGAAGAATGAAAGAGAGAAGAGAGAGAGAGAGCGGAAGCATATAATTGACTACATCTCTTCTATATTGAATCTAATTGATATGTGATT
>NC_081543.1:2812145-2877703 GCF_901000735.1 Corylus avellana
ACAAGTGGATCAGCAATCAGCTTGTTGTTCAATCAGGGCCGGCTCAATATATTTGGGGGCCTTAGGCGAAATTTTGAAGTTGGACATTTTTTTTTTTTTTTTAATATTCAAATATTAATTAAATAATATTTATTTTAATAATATTATTATATTTTTATAATATTATTATTATTTTCATTCTCATTGTTGTTTCATGACTTTTAAGTTTAACTTTTAACTAGTTACCAAAAAAAATTAATGTGGCATATTTGTTTTTTTGGGGTTAATTGGCCTTATTTTACAATAGGCTTATTATGTTGGGGCCTTATTTTAGAGGCCTTAAATTTTTATAGGAAAAAATTTTAGGCCTTATTTTTTTTTTAAAAAAATTAGGCCTTATGTTAAAATAAAATTAAAAATTTTTTTAGGCCTTATTAAATTTTTTTTTGCCTTATTAAAAATTTTTTTGGGCCTTACTAACTGGGAGCCCTAGGCAACCGCCTCAATGGCCTAGCCATTGAGCCGGCCCTGTGTTCAATTCATCACAACCAGGAATCTACGAACAACAATAAATATATGTATAATTAAAAACAAAATAAAAGGGTTTTGACATATGTGTGTTCTTTTGTCTCTTTTCTATATATTTTCTACCAAAACACGAAGATCATGAAAGTGACGCTACAAAAATTTCCTGAAGTTTGAAATGTTTCTCCAAAAAATTATAGTTTACCCTCCGTACTTTTTTAGTTGCACCAAGGCTAGCTCAGGCCCTAGGCAGGCCCTCGCCTAGGGCCCCCAATTTAATAAGGCTTAAAAAAAAAATTTTGAGTTAAAAAAATTTTTTTTTTTTTAAAATTTTTTTTTGACCAAAAAAAATTGAAGGCCCAAATGTTATTTAATAGGGCCTAAAAATTTTTTTTATTCAAATTTAATGCCTCAATTTAATAAGACACCAATTAATAAGCTCACTATAAATTTTAAAAATAATTCAAAAAATAAATTAAAAAAGGACAAAGCATTAAAGCCTTATACATCGATCATTACGCCAATTCCCTAAAGCTCCTGATGCTACAGTACACATCTACATCATTCATTCATCCTCTTGCCCTCTTTATAGAAATTTTTTGTCTTTGATGAGAAAATATAAACGTTAGAAATAAAATATTACCATTTATTTTCTATTTATTATTTAGTCATCTAGGGAAAGTCAAGAGCCAAAAATATAAACTGCTGTCAATTATGGGCATTTTAAATATCAGTCTCTATATTTTCCACTTTACCTCTCCTCTTTGCTTGCTCTTTTCTGACTTTTTCTTCTCTTCCTATCTCATCATTTTCTCTTCCTCTCCGACTCCGAGTGACTAAGTCTCTTGTCCTATCTCCAAGAACTGCTTCATAATTCCTTTGCCAAATCAGGTTTTATTGTTCTATTTTTGTCATTTATTTTATTATAGTCATAATTTTTTTTTGATAAATCATGTTTGTTTAATTTGTTAGTATTTTTAATTAAACATGTCTACTAGAAAATATGCATCTGGATATGAAAAACTTAAAAAAAAAAAAGACAAATTGATTGAATCTTAAAAAGGAGCTCTAAATAAATTTGTTATTAGCAATAAACAAAATATTGAGGATAATTTAGGTGAAAAACTCATAAATGAACAAGAAACTCATCTAAAAGAATTAGAAGATAATGAAAATGTTATTGATGTATCTAAATCTATTGCTATATATATATATGTGTGTGTGTGTGTGTGTGTTACTTTAAAAAAGAAAAAATTGAATTAAAAAAAAAAAATTTGTTACTTAAAAAAAAAAAAAAAAATTTAGGCCTAATTTCAAAGTTTTGCTTAAGACTCCAAAATATGTTGAGCCGGCCCAGCAAGGCTCCAAGCCCCTCAATAGTAAATAGAGAAAAGCACTAATTAGATTTATATAGTTCAGAACAGAAGCATTGTTATTGGATAGATATAACATGCTCCTATTTATAGGAGAATCATGTTAAATACAAATAGACTTTTACTCTAACTAGGTTAGCTTGGTAATATTCTTTTAACTATTCACCATGATAATCTTTAAGTATGACTCAATGATATTCTTTAACTATAAGGTCTCGTTTGGTTCGTAGAATGTCTAGTCCATTGAAAAAGGATTAGCTACTATTGGGAATAAAAAAGTGTGAAATAGATTAGCTATTTCTATTCATTTGTTTGGTTGTAACGCTGGAATAGACTAGCTAATCTTATTCATTCGTTTGATACAATACAATATGTTGGTGAATTGAATCATATTGTGATCAAATTTCATAAAATACCCTTATAATACAAATATAATTTATATTATTAAGAACTTTCATTCCTTTTTTTTTTTATTTTATTTTTTATAAATATAAACAACTTTACTATAATTTTTTTTTTCTTTTTGCAATTATGCTACAAAATTATTTATATATATAAAAAAAAATATTTGGAGAAAACAGAATCAAACCCAATCTTGAAATCAAAAAAATATAGTTGGAGAATGTAAAGAGAATCAAAAGAAATCAGAAAACATATTATATATTTGTATTTTATAAAAACCTTTTAGATTTTGTTTGTCAGTCAAATAAAAAAAAAACTGAGAAAAAAGAGATTCGGAGAAACAGAATAAAAAAAAAAAGAAAAAAAAAGTACGTAAATAAAAAAACAAAGAAACGGAGAGAAGAAAATCAGACAGAAACAGTATAGAGAATCAAAAGAAATCAAAAAACATAATTAAAAAAAAAAATAAAAAAATTGAGAAACGGTACAGAGAAGGGAGACAACATAGAAAAAAAAAAGAAAGAGAACGAAATTTAATCCTACAAATATGATTTTTTATGGCAATTTACACAATTAATTTAATTCCTCAGGAAAGGATTAGCTAAGCCACTCATTTTTGAGTGGCTTAGCTAACCCTGTGTGTATGAGATTAGTAGTCCCATGAGAATAGACTATTCTCAATAATAGAGTGTTACCAAACAAATGACTAGTTATACCTAGTGTTAACTAGTCCAATCCAAGGGTCTATTCCGCAAACCAAACGGGGTCTAAGCTTATTTTTATCTCAAATAATTTCAACAAGAAATTTCACAAATTGAAAGAACACATGATAACAAGAAAGATATTATAATCTTTTGAACAAGAAACAGTGCAACATATCTTATTAGTGGATGCTATACACTGATTTTTTTGAATTTTAAAAGCAGGTGAAAATGATCAACTTTAGATGATCTATTGGATGCTATACACAGATTTTTTTTGAATTTTAAAAGGAGGTGAAAATGATCAACTTAATTTAGAAGATCTATTGCTACGGGCAGGTTGTGGACAACATAAAGGTGGTGTTGGGAACCCGTAGGAACAGAAGTATTTGTCATGTCAACATAGAAGCAAACAGTGCGGTACATGGGCTTGCTAAAGAGGCATCTAAAATTTTTATAGACAGAATTTGGATTGAGGAAATCCCCAATTATGTATCTCTCACATATTGAGTTTAGAGCAAATTGCTCTTACTATGTAAAGCCTCGACTCTAGTATTTTTTGAATGAAGAATGACTCATTATTTCAAAAAAGACAATCAAAGACGTTGCGAGGGCAACGAGATATCTCGCAATACAGCACGTCCGAAAGCAAGGAGAATATTCGAGCACCACCATCAGCACAACAAAATTTAAAATAAATTTTGCTCATTTGAAAAATGTAACCAAACAGTTTCGTTCTATACAATTTGAAATATTAAAAAGTCATTGGAAAATTTAAGCCATGCAAATACATAACAATATCAAAGAATTACTCCACGCATTAAAAATAATAATAATAATAATAAAATCATTTAAGTCTCTCATTCCTGAAGAAGATAATAAAATAGTCTAATAAAGAAACAAAATTTGAGCGAGAAATTGAAAATGTCTCAAGAGGCAATGGTTATCGGCAGATAGGACACGAGGCAATGCCCGTCTCCAGCCACTTGACAATGCAATCTCCGATCTAAAATCCGGTGGCCGGGATGGGCATCAACTCGATCATGGACTCCCTCAAAACCATGTTGACACAGGACGGTCCATCTCAGATCCATCAAATCCTTCGGACTCATCGGCGTTATCGTCAACAAACTCCGCAAGGCGCAGAGTCAAGTGGAAAAGGGTCACCACGATCGGCGACGTTACCGTCTCGGCAGATCGAAGGGTGGCCGCCGACGAGATATCTCGTGATACTGCTTCTTGGTTTTCTGCAGGGACCCCTAAGTCCGAAAGTAAGGAAAAGATGCGAGCACCGCCATCGCACAACAGAGCGGCGTGTTTGGGGACCCAGACAGTTCTTGATCTCATGCGAGTTCGCGTTTTCGGCATAGACACGGGACGGCCGTCATCGCCGATGTGTATCTTGAGTGCCTGCAACTCACTGGTGCGAAATTCGATGGGAACCTCATCGGCGGCTGTTGATGCGTGCGATGGAGAGAGATTGTTTAGGGGTTGGCTTTGGCGTGGCTGCGACACATTAAAATCGAACCTGTAAATGCTGGTGCGGCTTGACGTCATGTCTGGGCGGACCAAATTAACGAACGAGGATGCTTTGTGTTTTGACTTTGCGGCGCAAGACGATGGTAATGGGGAAATAAAAGTAGACGTCGGGAGAAATAGGATTTAGAGCTTTAGACGAACCCCACGGAATTTATTGAAAGGCAGAGAATATGATCTACTTATATTTTTAAGAAATTTTAGTTTTTGAAATTTTAAATTCAGATCATCCATTCTTTATCCAATGATCATTATTTTGTTACGTGTCTCACTATTAATAAAATAATAAATATTTATTATTTTATTAATGGTAAAACAAGTGACAGAACAATGACCCTTGAATGAAAAATAGACGGTCTAGATTTAAAATTCAAGAAATTGAAATTTCCTTAAGAATTTCAATGAATCCAGACCGGCGAGTTAGAAGGGGCATATTTGGGAACATGGAAGAAAGCAAGTGGGATTATCTTCTACGCAGTTAATGATAATAGTTTTTCTAGAGATCACGATTGTCTATGATTCTTTTAAAATTTGACTTGATCGTCCATTATATTTAGGATTCAAAACATGCTTTTCTTATCGACGAAGTTGATAAAGTCAAACACATTCAAATTTTAAAACAAAAGACTTTTCAGTTTTTACATTTTAATTTCAAAATAATAATAATAATAATATCAACTTCCTCCACAAGACAACTAATAGTTGGCATGTTTTGGACCCTAAGATAGTGAGAATTTAAAATTTGAAAAACTCAAAAATTTTAAAAGAATTCTATAGAATCTTGATCCATTTTTTTGGACCCATGCAGAAGCTCAGTCAAAGTGAATGAGATAAGGTCGTGTACGCGTGCTTTGGGGTTGGAAAAAAGTGGCGTCCATTTTATTTGGTCTCAGAGGTACGAGTAGTGATAATCATAACACATGCGTGAGTGATCAGTCACTCTCGCTAGTGTATTATAATATTATTATATTATTAAAAAAAAATTGAATAATAATATTATAAAATACACCAGTGTGAGTGACTGTCCACTCACACTAGTGTTATGATTATCACTACTCTGGAGGTACACGTGATTGACTATATAGAGTCACATTCAATCGGCAAATGATCCGCACATTGCTGAGCTGGCGTGGTTCACTAAACCATGGTTACACTATTTAAAAAAAAAAAAAAAAAAAAATCCAAATCCAAATGTTTTGAAATGCCGCCGTCTTTCCCCTTTCGGCCTTTCCTCCGTGTCATTCTCATTCTCTTGGATTTGTCTTCAGTGTCATTAAGTTTGGGCTTTTCATTTGTATAGAAAGGGTTGAAGGTGATAGTGTTTCAGTCTGGTGTGTGGAAGATGATTTAAGTTTTCAATGTTTATTGGTAGGTTTGTTTGTTTAATTAGTATAATACAGTTGCTGGTGAAACCAAAGTGTATTTGACTCATTAAACTTATTTACTATTCGTCCAATATTATGTAATTTTTGCATCCCAATTTCTGATAGACATTTAAAAAAAAAAAAGGAGCAAGAAAAAGCACCTTGATTGACAAACTATTTGGGTATCATTTTGTAATGGATGCTTTATAGAGTTGCGATGTGAATTTATTGTGAAGCAGATTTGATGAGTACTTGGCTTTTAAGATGAAAAATACTAGACATAACTCTTTCACAACTTGTTAACATGTGTAAGCATGTGATTGGAGCATGTTAATATTATTTTTAGTAATTAACATGACTCTAATTTCATGTAGACATGTGTAAGCAAGTGGTAAAAGAGGTGTAGTACTTGACAAATGTGACAAATGGCTGTAACAGTTTGAACTTGAGGGAAGTTTGATAATCGTAACATAAAACCCGGGCCTTATTCGAAAATTAATGACCTTGTTGAATTTGTAGTTTTGAAGAATCTAGACTTAACCGGATTTATTCATCCAAGTCCTAAATCTGTTTGAATCATTGGATCTAAATGGCACAATAATTAAATCTTAAGCATTACATTTAAGTTTGTTCTACCTTAACTTTTTGTAGATATTTATATTTTAGGGGTGAAAAGGCGGGCGATTAACAACTGCCCGCTATATATATATATATATATATATATGAAATAATCTCGTTTTTATGTTTAAAATTTGAAATATATATAAAAATCTAGAAATGATACATATGCCCGGGAAAATATTGAAGTAATGCATATGAATGAAGTCAATTTGTTTGACGAGGAGTTATCACGAATGGAAATTTTGAAAATGTGCTAGAGAATGCAAGTAGGATCAACACAAAGCTGCTGGCCAGGACAAGCCCGATAAGGCGGCTCCGAATCATCGCTATATATAGCTTTCGCCTTCATCGTCTTCTTCTTTGGTGTCGTTTTTACGTCTGTGCTTCTCTCAGGTATCCTCAAATATTTTAAGCGCTTTCTTTCTTTTATTATTATCTTTTTGCCTTTGGTGATGAATATTTTATTTCTTCAATTATTTGTGTGCTCGTTTCTCGCTTTGGTTTCGCGGCCTCTCTGTTCCATCTTTTCATATATTATACATATAATTACATTCCTTTCCATTTCGTCTTCTCATTCTCTTTGTTAATTTTGTTAACTTTTTTTTCTTTTCTTTTTTCATTTGTTGTTTCAGGTGTGGGGAGGAGCTCCGACTGCTCTGTCGTCTTGCATGGAGAGAACGCCACGACGCTCAATGTTACTCATCGGAAGCCTCAACGTGGTGAGCGGTTTTCTTTTTCTTTTTTTGAAGTGTGTTAAATATATTATTGAATATGTTGGAGTGGAAGAATGAAAGAGAGAAGAGAGAGAGAGAGCGGAAGCATATAATTGACTACATCTCTTCTATATTGAATCTAATTGATATGTGATTACAGAGACCTCTATATATAGAGAAGCTATGAGTGATAAATAAGATACCATAGACTAAACCCTAGAATATATAAAGTAACATAATATAATAATATCAAATATTCTAATATCCCTCCTCAAAGAAAAGGGAATTCTTTTTTTTTTGGTCTCTAGAGAGGTAGCTGGAGATGGGTGGCCAGAGGCACTCGACGGAGGGAAGTGGCGGCTGATGGCTACTGGTGGCTAATGGACCCAAAATGTTGGGCTTAAGACTTGAATTTATTGGGCCGATTACATGGGCCAGCATATAGGCCAAAACCCATGGACCATTAAATATGGCTGACCCGTAAAGATATGAACCGGGTCTAACCCGTTTGACCGGGTTGACTAATTTGGACCAGTTGGATAGATTGACCCAGTTTGGAGATCCGACTTGAACCCAATGACCCGGTTAGAAACCGGTTTTGGATTGGGTTGGAACGCCTTGGATGGATTCGAAATTGACCCAGTTTGACCGGTTTAGAAACCGATGACCCGGTTAGAAACTGGTTTTGGATCGGGTTGGAGATTCCTTGGATGGATTTGGTTCGGGTTGTAAAATCCACTGGACCGAACCAGATTTGAGACACGCTGGGTCGGGTTGAGGCTGTTTGGAACCAAGTTAATCAGTGGGCCGGTTACATGGCCGAAACCCGTGGACCATTGTAGGCTTCACGTATTTGTCGATTTCCATAAATTTATGTTTTTTTAAATAACAACTTAGTAGATACCATATTAAATCATTTAAGAAATAAAAGAATTATAGTATATACTATGCCTAATTCGTTGCTTAGAGAGATCTATAGCTTAAGGAGTAGATATCATGCCCTTAGGTTGACAAACATTAAATATACATGTATGATTGAAACATTGGCGTATTGTTATCTTAATTAGTTTGATTAGTGGTGAATGTCAAAACCCTACTATTTCATTCTATATCTCTTTTCAATATTTCAATTCGTGACAATTCTGATATTTAATTTGAAAAATTAATTATAAACAAAATTAACAGTCCTTAGGGGAATGATATCATATTTGCTTAACTATACTATCGTTTGATCTTGTGCATTTGCGAGTAAAATGTAGCAAATATTCGCATATTAATTTAGGTGGATATTTGTCACAACAAGTACTTTCATCACTTTCTCGCTCATGTGCCATAATTTTGACTCCGCATTGTATCCGCAACAACAATTGTATCTCTGTTGTTTGTCGTCATATAGAGAGTACCCGTCTTATGACCACGAGTCAAACTCCTAGCTCTCTTGCTGACCTTCTACTTTTCACCGTGGAAATGAATTTAATGTCATTCATCATCAAGCTGTCCCACTAAAATTATGTTCTTTTTCAGCTCTAGAATATGTCTAACCTTTTGTAGCTTCCATACCGAGTCACTGTGGATTATAATGCGAGCATCGCCTAGGCCCACAACATCCAGCGCTGTTCCGTTAGCCAAATACACCTTCTCGAATTTTTCAGCAACATAATTTTTGAGAACTTCACTGATCGGTGTGGTATGAAAATAAGCTCCTGAGTCCAAGACCAAAGAATCAAGAGGACTCTTAACAGATAGAAGTAGGGCATCGTGCACTTCTTCTGTTAACACGACATTTGCGATGTCATTGTCAGTCTTCTTCTTTAGCTCTCTACAGTTCTTCTTGAAGTGGTCTGTCTTGCCACAGTTCCAACACTTAAGTTGTTGTCCAAATCTGGATTTGCTTCTCTTTTTTTTTTTTTTTTTTTTTTTTTTTTTTCTGGAATTTGATCTGCCTTGACCAGAGTTTCTGTCTTGTCCTCTGCCCCGAGTCTCGAGGTTTAAAGCAGAACCATAACAAGAGGCTTCACCCGCATCTCTTTTGCGAACCTCTTCACTGAGAATCAAATTTTTGACATCTTCATAGCTTAATTTACTATTTCTTGCAGAGTTACTCACAGCCATTCTCACGACTTCCCATCTATTTGGCAAAGAAGCCAAGACGATCAACGCCCAAATCTCATCATCAAAATCAATTCCAACCAATGACAATTTACTCGTGATAGTGTTGAATTCATTGAGATGATGTGCCACCGAAACTCCTTCTGCCATTTTTAAGTTGAACAATTTCTTCATCAGGTGCACCTTGTTGTTAGCCGACGGTTTTTCATACATACTTGATAAAGCCGCCATTAGACTTGCTGTGGTCTTCTCCTTTACAACGTTGTGTGCAATTGATTTTGACAATGATAACTTGATAACTGTCAAGTTTTACGATCAAGCAGAGACCACTTGTTATCATACATGTCGTCGGGTTGTTCTCTTAAAAGAGGTTGATGAAGATTCTTCCCATAAAGAATATCTTCAATATGTACCTTCTAATACCCAAAATCTGTGCCGTCGAAGTTCTCGATCCTTATCTTTCATTCTTCTACTGCTATCACTCCCACTCAAACCAAAAGCTTTGATACCAGTTGTTGGGGGATTAATACCTTTGGGGAGTCTTTTTGTAAGCCCATAATATAACATGTTGAGACACCACATAACCCAAAAGCTTAAGCTTATGGGTTTGGGCCCAACAATGCTATATTAACCACTCACACTTCTTGTATATTTCCAGTGTGAGATTCTATTCTTTTTACACTCATACATACATTCAACAATCTCCCCCTTATGTGTGAGTCCATCACCACATTTGATTAACTTCTCCTCGCTTATGAGTCTTTTTACATTTTCAAGAGCATCACGCGTACAAGAGTTGCGAGAGCTGGCATAACTCCAAACCATAGGCTTTCCAGACACCCATCCTAGGAAACTAAACTTGGCTCTGATATCAGTTATTAGAAAATTAATCATATTTCCCAAAATCCGTAAGATGCGAAAAATAAGAAGAACGCAGAATAACAAAGATAAGGCAATCAAATCACATATGACACCAAGATTTAAGTGGTTCAGCTTAACAAGCTTACATCCACTGGTAGAGACGACCCGAAAAAAATTTATTATCAAGAGATATAGTACAAAATAGTATAGAGAAAATCACTAAGACCCCAAAGCCCTAATACATCAAAATTTCACTATCACACAAGAGAAATTATTCATAAAATAAAATACAAAAGACAAATATACAAACTCTTCCCTTACTAGAACAGATGACGGCTAATCTCAATTTTCTTCTTTCACTTTGCAGTACATTTTTCATCAATATATTGTTTTTGGCTCCCCACAAACACAAAGAAGAAAAACACCTTGTGCGGCACTCCCCCTTTATGTGCTTCACACTTTTGATATATACCCTCTCACGTTTTGTCCCACTCTAATTGAAGCTATTCAGCTTGTGGCATACACACAAAAGGCTAAACATGCCTTTAAATAGTGCTCTTAAGTCGGTCAAGTCAATCCTAGTACAAGTAGGTGTGTCCAAAACCAAATACAAGACAAACTAAGAAAAAAAAAAAAAAAAATTGCTAAAGGCCCAATTATTTTGTCCAATTTTAGGCTAACTTTTGCTTTATTTTTTAATTTAAAAATAAGGCAAAAGTTGACCTAAAATTAAGCAAAATAGTTAGGTCCTTATCATCCAATAAAAAAAGAAAAACAAAAAAAACCAAATATGAGTCAAACTTAGAGTGAGATCTCCAAAACCCACAAGGAGAAGAGAAAACCATAACAATGTTTTTCAAGAAATGCTAAATATCTCAAATGGTTGTTATAAAAGTTGGCTCTCAAATGATGTATCACAATTTCTTAAATTAGTGACACATTTTCCAAAAGAGAAATACTAAGGGTACTAACATTAGGAAGACTTATCATGATTTTGGTGAGCATAGAAAACATTTTAGAGAGTCTTATATTAAAGACGGTACGATCGGAAGTACTAGATAATTTCCCTCTGTAACACGAAAGCATGAAGGTGTCTCTAGAAGACTAGAATATTCGTATGTGACATACATGGCCGTGCCTTCCACCTAGTGAGCATCTTTCTTCCAAATTCATCGTTCGAAACCCTAGTAAACCCCATTCAAGAACCCTAATCTGCCAATCTCGTCCACAATCTTTACCTGCATGGACCATCATCAACAACAACAATGGTGTCCCAGGCCATTCCCAGGTAACATCTGCCCCACCTGCTCCAGTTCCCACTTCCCCTTTTGCCCTCCTCCGCTTCCTCCCTTCAATCAAAACCCTCGATTCCCGTTCGACTCGTACCGTGGGCCTGCGGGGCCGCCCCGCCCCTTCGCGGATGGGTTCGGGGAATCGAGGCCGTGGCACAGAAACCCTAGCTTGGATAGAGGAGACCCGTACGGACACTATGAATTGCAATCTTGCAGTAATGGGTTTGTGGATGACTGTGATAGGAACTCTAAGAGGCCCAGGGTTGATGACATTCGAAATAATCAGAATTCTCTGAGGCTTTCTTGGGAGGATGAGCGGCGATTGAAGCTGATTCGCGATCACGGTGGAGTGTCGAGTGGACTGCTGCCGGCCGAAGGCGGTACGGGCTCGACAATGGCGGGAGTGAATTGCGAAACGAACATATATGTTCAGGAAGGTGCAGGCTTTGATGGGAATTATGGTCGACCTGGTGTTGGGGAGTATGGAAAAGTCGATGGCTTTCCGGACTCTATGACTGAATTGGGACCGATAGGTTATGATTCGAGGTTTTGCTCCGGCGAAAGAAGAGGACAACAGTATATGCAGAGTAATAGGAATGGTTTTCAGGGTGAGGAATTTCCTCATTCCAGATATGGTCAGGTTGAAAGTTCTTTGAATCCTTTTCAGACCTATGGGATTAGAAATGTGGATCAACTACGACCACCTTATCCGGTTTCTGAAGTTCCTAATGATAATTATCACAATACCCAGAATCCTCAACAGCGGCAAAGTAGTGATTCCATGCCAGCAAATGAACCACAGTATTCTCATATGAACAATTGGCAAGGGACAAGTGTGCCGTATCCTGAACAAAGAGGCAGTGTCGCCATGGACAATCGTGATCCGAACAGTCCCTATGGAATGCAGTATCCGGTTGATACGAGACATGATTTCCATCCACCTGGCCTGCCCAATGATGTGAGACAGCCTCTTGAAGTCAGATTTCCATCACAAAAAAATGGCAATCCGTATAGGAATGAGGATGGAGGATACTTTCCATCCGCTTCTGGTGGTGGCAGGATTTTTGAAAATATGGGCCAAATGGAGGCTTCACGGTTACATGGTAGTCAGCCTCGTATTCCTGCTCCTCCACTACCAGCTCTCCCGGTTGACCCAGCATTGCGCCATTCTTCGGAGTTGAAAGGCTTCTCTTCACCACCTACAACATCTGCTTCTCTGTTTCCTGTTAGTTCATCGCCTATGGTGCCTTCGTCATATCCACCACTTCCTGAAGCACACTCCTTGACACGGCCCTATTTCCATAATGAGCCAAGACCACCTATGCCTGCTTCCGCTGGCTTCCTTTCAGAGGTATGGTTGCCTTGTTACATGATTTTGTATCTGCAGCATCACTCCTTGACTCATGCCTTGTACTTCTAAGGAATCTCAAGCAATCCACTCATTTTGTCTACTCAGGCTGTGGGGGATGGACAACCTTTTTCTTTGAAGCTATTATCTTCAGATAAACCAAAAGTTATTGATGCTTCCCACTTATTTAAGCCGCCTCATCGAGCCACCCGCCCTGATCACATTGTGATAATCCTTCGGGGGCTTCCAGGTAGCTTATTTTGATTGTGCAGTTCTATTCATCCTTTTGCAGGGAGGGCTAGGGAGCCAAACAAATGAACCCAGAAAAATTTCCAAACTAACGTGGCAAGAGTTTTTGAATTAAAAAATGTAATTCTCTCTCCCTTATTTGCCAGTCACGGTCAGCCACGTCAATTTGAAAATCTGGGTTCATTGGTTTGGCTCCCTAACACTCCCCTCCTTTTTCTAGTTTCTTTACGAGAGTTTGAGGAGTCTATCATTTTGTAAGCTCATTCTTCATGTGTTTGTTGTAGAAATTTTATCTCCATTGCCACTTTATTAAGTCTCCAAGTTTATGTCCATATTATGGGGAACTTATTGTATTCCTTATACTCTCAGGTAGTGGGAAGAGCTACTTAGCAAAGATGGTACGTGACCTTGAGGTTGAAAATGGTGGTCATGCTCCCCGCATTCATTCTATGGATGATTATTTCATGACTGAGGTTGAAAAGGTTTGTTGTTGGCTTTATTTGTGTTTGATGATCTACATAGAATCCTTGTTAGTTATTATAAATTTTATCTTCCTGTCTTTTGGTTTTTAAGGTTTAAATAACATAGAATATATGAATAAGCATTGTCTTCTACCCTAAAGGTTGAGGAAGTCGACATTTCGAAATCTTCGAGTTCAGTTAGAGGGAAGAAACCAGTAATGAAGAAGGTGATGGAGTATTGTTATGAACCTGAAATGGAGGAGGTAATGCATGTAATTAAATGACATATTGTGCATTTGCACATGCATTCTCGTGTGTATATATGCATATATGTACATTTATATTAATTTTCTCAAACCATAATGCTATATATCTTTATGACAGGCTTATCGATCAAGCATGTTGAAAGCTTTTAAGAAGACCCTTGAGGAGGGGGCTTTCACCTTCATCATTGGTATGCATTTTCTATTCTAAAATCTCTGGATTAAAGTGGAAACTGAGAATTTTCATGTTTTTGCTTTAATTTTTTTTTTTTTAATCATTTTCTTTCTGTAAATTCTAGTTATTCTAAAAGTTACTTGCTTTATTGAGAATTTTGAAGATGGAATTACTTGCATTATTCTGTTTTAAATCTTGTACTCAGTTTGATGACATGATGTCATTTAGTTTAATCATTTTGAGGTAGTGCCTACTAGTCATATTATAATGCTCACTTCCGATGCTAATGGTAACACCAATTTATACGCTTTATCACCTCTAGATCATTGGTGCATATAAATACGTCTGAATTATTGTCTGGTTCAAAAAACTAAGAAATCCTTGTACTTTTTTTTTAAAAAATTTTTAAAAAAATAATAATCATTTTCAAAACCTAGGCGTAAATACAAGATAAAGCAATTAAAGGTGTCAAAGGTTCTTCTGGTTATGCTGGCTCGTTACGGCATTCAATAAGTTCAATGATCTAGTTTGATTATAGATTAAGTGGTGATGCAGTGCCCATGCACTGCCTTCATTTTCACTAACAACAGATGCAGTTTCCTTCGGCTATTGACCCTTTTGTTGGTGGTATGTGTGCCTCGTCTTAGTGGATGACCGCAATCTGCGGGTAGCTGATTTTGCTCAGTTTTGGGCAATTGCAAAGGTATACCCTCAATTCTCTCTTTCTAAGAACCTCTACCATGTGTTCTGAAATGGCGACTCAATAAAATTTGAAATACACCCAACATAGCGTGGTTGGTAGCATAATGTTTACTGTACCTGATCTAATTTTACTGTTGGATCAATGCTATATTATTTAACAGTCCTGTTTCCTATTAATTGATTTCGTGGATTAATTTATATTTAATACTTGGGCGCCTTTCGCTTTTAATAAGACTGGTTATTATTTATCAAAAAAAATTTATATTTAATACTAAAATGTTTGATTGACGTTAAATAGGAGAATTGCATTCTCTTTTTGGGACAAATGAAATTAAATACTTGGGTTCGTCCAGTCTGCCAAATTTTGCGTCTGAGCTATTTTTTGCCCCTAGTAGTTCTTTGGCATTGTTCTGTAATAACCATGTTGTTGAGGATTTTTTTAGCGGAGAAATTTCCTTCAAACTAGTTTGAAGAAATTTTCTCCCAACCCACTCCAATAAATGCTAAGTGTCCTCTAACATGTGAGATGGTCATGCTTTCTTTATCATTTTTAACAATCATTTATTACCCTTATACTAACCTAGGAACCCAAACATTAATTTTTGAGGACCCCAATCATGTTAGAGGACGCTTGGCATTTATTAGAGTGGGTTGAAATATGACAAATTATAGATAATGAAATTGTTTGATAAAAGATACATTGTATTGGTGTTTTGATGTGCGTAAGTGTGTTATGGCCCCTATTTTAGGATGTAACTGCTCTTTGTCATTTCCCCCCTTAAACTTGCTCAGAGTAGTCCAGTCTTATCATGCTTCTCAAAATGACAAAGGTTGGCAGAATTTGATAATTGTAATTATGAAAAATTGACGAAAAAAAATTCGTACGGCTCTGTAATTCTTCCCAATATATCGGAAAATTTGGGTGAATTTTCATACAAAGGGCACATTTACTTGTAAGTATTTTACTGCTATTTAGTGCAAGCAGCTGCCTATCCTGCTTGCCTAACGTTATGTGTCTTTGCTGAGTTATATGGTGATGCTGGTCCATGTAAGATGGTAGGAGGTGGTGGATGCTTATCGCATCTGTTGTCTATGTGAACTTTCCTATTCTAAAGGAGCTGATTCATGCAGGCAGAATATACAACAACATTTCATTTTTTATTATTCCCTTCTCTTTTTACTGCTATTTTAAATTTCGCTATTGTGTTTTTCTATGACATCAAGGATGGGTTACTTGTGGTTTTGCTATTTATTATTGGCTTAACTCATTGTCCCTTTTTTTTTTCTTGTCAGAGTTCGGGTTATGAAGTTTACATATTAGAAGCTCCATATAAGGACCCTGTGGTAGGTTTATATGTTACTCATTAGCGACTAGTGTTGTAAGCCATCATTTTAGTTCACTCTTCTTACGCTGCATACTATTTTCATGCAATATTTGGTGCTCTTATTTTCATTGCAAGAATTCAATTCATAATTCTTGTGAATCAAGTGTCCTCGTGAAAAAGCATATACTTTGATGGGTGGTGTACAGCATTTAAAGTTTCTTTATTAATCTTCTGATACTCTTGCACAAGAAGGGATTAGTACTTTAAACGTGTTTTTTGATTTTTTCTGGCCATGCTATTTTTTTTGGTCACAAAGATGCCATTTAGTAATCCTCAGTCTAAAAATGGAGTTACAGCTTCCATTAGGAATGCTTTTTGTCTTCAATTTGAGGCATAAGTTTAAATTTTTGTGGATTTTTAGGGCTGTGCAGCTAGGAATGTGCATGGTTTTACCAAAGATGACATTGAAAAGATGGCCAGGCATTGGGAGGAAGCTCCATCTTTGTACTTGCAACTAGATGTCAAGGTTAGTTGTAATGATGTTCTCAATTTTGTTTTGGGCTAGTATGTTGGAAATTCAAAGCAAAGATGCAGTCATAGGTAGAAATGTTTATTGAATTTGGGTAAACTTTGTTACTTTGGTTATTTAAGAAAAGGAGAAAAATGCTGTATTCAGTCGGGAAATGCATTAAATTGTGAAGGTCCAGTATAAATTTGGAATTTTCACTTTTAAAGAAAAATTTGGAGTTGCTTCTACGTTTGGGTTTTGATGCTGTATTTTTGCTGGCTCTACAGTCATTATTCCACGGGGATGACCTGAAGGAAAGCGGAATTCAAGAGGTAGTTAAATAGTAGCTTTCATCATTATTAAAAATAAAACTTTATTTTATCATTTATTTTGGTGTGACATGCTTGAATGGCTGAAACATGTCTGTCGAATCTGGTAAAAGTGAAGTGCGATTCTTATCATGATTGTCAGCTCTATGGGGGCTATTCCCTTGACTTGTACTGATGAGAGTTTGACTCCATGAGAAATTGAGCAAAACATGATTCTGATTATAATACAAATATATACTCACTAAGCTTTGTGCTCTCCCTCCCCCCCCTGTGTGTGTGTATAGTAGTCTCTCATTGTTTACTGTTGTGTTAAGAACTTATTAACTAATTGAACTTTTGAATCAGTGTTTGAACTGCTTTGATCTAAAATTTTAAATGTAATATCACCCAGGTAGACATGGACATGGAAGATGGAGATCTTGATGAAAATGTATCCGAGCAAGAAAGAAAGCATGAGAATATCATAGTACCTCCTGTTGAAGTAGATGCACCTGATGGTATAAGCCAGATCTTTGGTTTTTTGTACTTCACATAATAGTGGTTTTATGTAATAGTCTTTCTGCCTCTGATTTTCTATGCCCTTTTTTAACAAGTATACTTGTATCCCTTACACAACTTTCTTTGATTTACATTTCAAGTCCTTATGATAGATGTTTTACAATTGTGTCTTGTTGTGTATGAGCACATTTTGTTTTATTTTATTTTTCTTTCTTCTTCTTTTTTGCTTTAACGATTAAGCTTTTGGGTTATGGCTGGGTATTTTCTCTTTATACTTCACATGATAGTGGTCTAGTTACTATAAATTAAACCACATTTGACAGAATAAATCAAAGAATGTGGACTTGGAATGTCTGTAATTGAAGTTGAAAAAGAAGAAAGAATAACCATCAAGCTCGTCATTGAAACAAAAATTGGCATACCATTTGGAGTTGGTCTCTTTTTTATTGATCAATTTTCCTCAATGTACTAGCATCCAAGGAATGAATTCTTAAATGGCAGGTTCTTGTTTGTGGAAAATACACAGTTTATTTAAGACATTGGAGAGGTGTTTCTGACAGTAAGTGCACTTGCATACTAAGTTTTAAAAAATAGGTCCCTGTTCAGGTATCTGACTGGGTGAGTGAGGTTTCTGCTTTGCCTCCAAAGTAACCCAACATTTTCTGTGGATTAACTTTGGTTTATGTGGAAGCAAGTTCTTGCAAAATCTTGTCCTGTGTCTCGTGGATACTTCATTATCAGAACATTCTTGTTAGGTTTTACGATTTCGTGATTGAAAATAATTTCTGATTTCAGCGCTAATGAGTTTGTTAGTTCATTATTTTTGTGAAATACAAAATCTAATTGTTTTTAGTTTTATCTTTGAGAACTTCCCCAAGGCAAGTGAAAGATTTATCAGAATAATTATTTCGTACCTCCATGACAAATTTCTTTCCACATTATACAAAAACAGAAATCATTGCATGATTTTCTTTTGCCTAAATCCATTAAGAAAGACAATGACTTTTATTCCAAATTTGTATATTGATATGCTTGACTATTTTATGATTTAGATTCTTCGAAGGATAGGAATAGATGGGATTCTGAAGGAGACCATCCGACCGAAGACGTGAAAGAATTAGGTAGGAGTAAATGGTCAAATGATTTAGATGAGGATGATACTGAAAGAACTGAAAAGGTGAAGCGTAATTTAAATGCTCTCTCTGGGTTGATTCAAGCATATGGCAAGGAAACAAAATCTGTACGTTGGGCTGACCAGGTATTTATAGCTGGTTTATACTATTATTTTGTCGTCTTCAAAGCCTGTATGAATGTTCATGTATTTTGCTTGATCACATTTTTAACTGTCCTCACTAATCTTAATATCCGGTGTTGCTATCTGATGCATTTTTTAGGTGTTTGAGAGAATTGAGAAATAGACTTGGAGAACTTGAAAATTTTCTTTGATATTGTATTATAACACGTATTTTGACTCACTTAAGTGAGTTGCAGATTATTTTAGGGTGAGTTCGTCAAATAACATGCTAATAGATTAGAACAGTCAGTCGGGATGTATTGTCATATCATGACTGAGTGTAGCAAAAATTGCCATCCAAATGGTGTTTCTGGCCATAGGCGATAGAAACTAAATGTGATAACAGTGTGGATCAGCAACTAAATGCTTTTCTCAAACGGCATGTAGGTGAAAAATAAGTAGTTTCTTGTGGATCGATGGACAAAATCATAACATGTGGCTTCAAGATCATTGTGATGGAACTGTCTTGTGAGTTTACTCAAGGCTCTTTAAAAATTAGTTGTGCATGTGATGGATTAAGGAAGAAGTCTTTGAATTAGTGGAGACTCCAGGATGGGGTTGACTTTGAGCCATTCTAGGCCTATGGAGGAATGTTCTCTATCTTTGATTTCTGCTGAATGACTTCGTAGAACTGCAGTTATGTATCCCCACTTGCTTCTTTTGGCCCTTACAATATTGTGGCAATGTGTGTGATAGCCCAAAAGTGTTGGCCACATTTGTACTAACACCCCAAAAGGACTAGTTAATTTGAAACTTTCTTAGAATCACTTATAAAGTCAAGTTATATCTAATAACTAAGCAATGTGAGAATTAACACCCATGATTAATAATCTACCCACTCTATGTGGGCTATTCATATTCCCAATATCCAATATGGAATTGGGGTATTGCAATCTTTCCCCTCTTAAACCCCTGACGTTCTCGTAAGGGCCACGTCATACAATGCTCTAGTACCATATGACACTACTAGGTGGTTTTGATACAATTTGTAATGGCCTAGGAAAAATGCTAGTTACATTTGCGCCATCAGTTCAAAATTACTAGTCAATTTGGAGTGTCACTAGAATTACTTATAAAGTCAAGTTTTACTTGGTAAGTAATGTAGGACTTAAGACCCATGAGTGTCTTAATAATCTACCCACTTTATGTGGGTTATTCATATTCTCAATATGGAGCCGTGGTATTATGAAACTTCTAAGCATGTTGGGCGACGTATGTTAATTGTAGATCAACAAGTATTGTCTGCCTGTATCATGACCATCCACATAATTAATTCTACTTATGTTTGGCTTATTATTCTTTTTGATAGAGAGATGTTTAACAGATGTAGGACATATAGCGGTATGACCTATTTAGGGAACGGTGGAGTTGCTTAATCTGTTTTGACGGAATCTTTTCTTTCAAGGTCATAAATATTTTGATTTTGATTTTTCTTTTGTGGTTGGAAAATGATGGCCTCTAATCTGATTGTTTGCTTAATCCTTGTGACTATGTAATCTAACAGCTTGATGCTTCTTCTGATTACTTTTGTGTTTAGAATAGTTGCATGTCTATATTTCTAAATTCTATTGTGCTTATCTCGCTTTTGGTCGCTCCCTTCTCTGCAGTTTGGCAACACTGGCTTTTCAATACATGCGGCGAAGAAGGGAAACGTATTGTCTTTAGTGATTGGACCAGGCACTGGATACAACTTGGTTAGTTATCCAGTTAATATGGTTGCCTGAAACAATATCAGTCTTTGGATTTTTAAGAGGCTACTACTTATGCCATCTTCTGTCATGGAAGTATCTTTATCTTTTGGGTCATGATTCAGAGCACGCCCGGCGTGCTTCAACAGTGAAGCACGCCAGGCTAAATTTTTTTTTTTTTTTTTCAAAAAAATTAAAATAATAAAATAATAATAATAAAAAAAATCACGGCCGGCGTGCTTCACTGTTGAAGCACGCCGGGCGTGCTCTATATCTTTACCCTTATCTTTTAGTTGGTTGAAGAAGTCTCTTTCTTTTCTAGCTGGTCACTTGGAACAAATTTTTGCTCTTGCATTTATTATCTGTGCTAATCCTCCCACAAAGATAAATTATTTCTTCCCCCCCATCTTCCAGCCATTCCTGTAAGGTTGACTTAGCAACCTCACTAAATTTGCTTTCAACACTTGCAGAAGTCCAACCCATTACCTGAAGAAGAAATCCCAGCACCGACCCCTAATGCTGTTGAGTCAAAGAGGCAAAGCATATTCCAAGAGCGACTACGTGCAGAGCGTGATTCGTTCAAAGCAGTTTTTGACAGGAGGCGACAGCGGATTGGTGGGCTTGTTTTGGAGGAGGAATAGTACATTTAAGGGTGCTTCCCGCAGTGCCATTACAATTATGATTTTTTCATTGACAAAGGGGGTTGATCTTCTTATTGCAGTGGATCCAAAAGGGTGGTGCAGTCATTGTAATTATGTAGTGTCACTATCAGGATAGGGATTGTCCCCTTTAGAAGTTTAGTTTTCTTACCCCCTTTAATCTTTTGATGAAAGCGATTGATCGCATATCATGTTGTTCTGTTGTGATGATAATATTTGTTAGACTAGCATAATGAAAAAATCTTCCCTAGCCAACCCTTTTTGTTCTTGGCTTGTACTCTGCTGCAAGTATGTTTTGGCGTGTACTATGAGAATTTTTTGGCTTGTACTTGCCACCATGTGCTTGAAGATAATTGGAGTGAAATGTTCATTGCCAATCGATGTCCCATTTGGGTTATTCTTTTTTTTTTTGTCTGGTTCATCATGTGTGAGGACTGAAATTGGTGAGCTCGGATTCTAAGTTTGCCGAATGTAAATAACAGAAGGAAGACAGCCATGATGTTTGTGTTCAAGAAGAACATGGAGGCTATCTTTTTGCGTTAAGCAGCAGTGTCTCATGGTAGTGCTTGTTGCCCTATATGAAGATGGCGCTGGCCACAGTGACCAGGGCATGTGCCTTTATTTGCTTTTGATTTTTTTTTTAAAGGCTTATATGGCTCAATTAAGGTCGTTAACGACCTAAGTTTTTGGAATTGCAAAGGCTCTGTAATTCTAAGTAATTTTGACTAAAATGTCAATTCTAGTCCATAACTTAATCCTACCCCTCCCTATAAATATATATAACCTATCATATCATATCATCAAATGCACCAGTATAGACCAAAAGCTCTCTCTCTCTCTCTACATGGCCTCTGCTGGTGCCTTGGGACACTTGCTTGCACGTTTCATCGACCCAGAATCAGCAAAATGCAGCATCTCTGCCGCCCCTTCAATTTCCAGTAGGCAATCCATTCATTTCTTTCATCAGGTAAAGCCCACTCCCCACCGCTACAACGTACATGCTACACTTTCAAGCATTTCTTTATTTGCATATATATTATTTATTACATCCTACGAACTCAAAATCTTGTTGAAAGCAGAAATATCAATCGTGTTCACTTTCCATGAATGGTTGCCAAGGAGACCCGAGAGCCCCTATCGGAACCATTGAAACGCGTGCTTTTCCGGCAGTTCCGTCACCTGCATTGGCTATGGAGAGGCTCAACTCCGCCATTTCCCAGTTGAAATCCGAGCCACCGCCATTTACATCTGGAATCATTCGTCTCGAGGTAAGCTCCCTCATCGTCTCGGGACTCTTAACCATGTACAACTGCGTATGTGATATGCAGAGTCTTTCTTATCTGTAGTGGGGTCATGCCACGTGGCAATCTGCCATTGAACTGCGTCCTACGAAAATATTTTTCCTTATCCTGCTCTACACAGACCTACCCAATAGCATGGCGGTTTTGAAAGAAAATTATATAATATTAATTAATTGGAAACTTAAAAAGACTATATATATATATATATAAATCGAAATGCCGCGAAACCTAGGACTAGATTTCATTTTTCCCGTCTCTGAAAAACATAGAAGAGCCGAAGCAAATAGAAAGAGAGGCAAAGCTAATGTTGTTGTGAGTGAAGGTGCCAATCCAGCAGCCGGTTGAAGCAATTGATTGGCTCCACGCCCAGCACCGCCTCCTCCTTCCTCGCTGCTTCTTCTCCGGTCGAACAGGCGGTTCCGACCTTTTGAGTTTCACCAACGGCAATGGCAATGGCAATGGCATCTCAATGGGTGCACACAACTTGGTCAGTGTAGCTGGTGTAGGCTCCGCGGTTTTCTTTCGCAGTATTCATCCCTTCTCATATGGCGATTGGAAATCCATTAAGAGGTAAAGTAAAAAAGTAATCTCGTTTTCTTCTTCTAACTTCTCTCTTTTGTCTTTTGTCTTTTGTCTTTTGTTTTTTGTTTTTTGTTTTTTTTTTTTGAATAATGTTATTGAAAAAACTTTTTCCTTTCACCTTTGATTTTAAGGATACATTGCAAATGTGACCGGTATGATTTGATAGTGTTAGAATATTGATTGAATGATTAAGTTTAGTTTTTCCTGTAGCTTAAGCTTGAACAACTGGTAATTTATCACATAGGAACCTTAAAGATGAGACTTTATTCAAGTAGTATTAGTCTTGATATAATATATGAGAAATGCTAGATGCTATAATTATATCAAACATTCATTTAAGAAGGTAATGAAGGCTGACGTGTCACTCTCAACTAACCCTTTGATTAATCTTTGTTAAAAAAAAAAAAAAAATTCAATGATTGATTTAGAGTGTCACGTCAACATTGTTGATATCCAAGCCCAACTAGCACACATTAGTTTAAGGTGAATAATCATTTTGATTTATTTTTTGGGTGTATCTGCATTTTGAAAGCCTGTGTATTAAATGGGCAATCCTGATTTTGTTTATTCTCTATTTGAAGATTCCTCTCGAAGAAGTGCCCTCTGATCCGTGCTTATGGGGCTATACGTTTTGATGCGAGGTCTAACATATCATCAGAATGGGAGGGTTTTGGATCCTTTTACTTCATGGTTCCTCAGGTAGAGAAGTTTTGTTCTTTTCACCACGTAGTTAGTAACCTTGGGTAATGTTTCTTGTTAGTTAGTATTAATACCATATGCTGCTAGATACTCAATGACAGGTTGAGTTTGATGAACTTGAAGGAAGCTCAATGCTTGCCACAACTGTTGCATGGGACAAATCCCTTTCATGGACATGGGCAATGGCTATTGATGCACTTCAGGCTACCATGTGCCAGGTTCATATATTGGGCTTTGCATGATGAGTAGATATTGGACAGTTTATCTTTTATACCATATCATGTTTATACATTCATTGATGATGCAGGTTTCTTCCACTGTTGTAAAGCTGCGAAAAGAGGTTCCAAGAACATTCATACTAAGCAATAATCACATCCCCAGTAAGACATATTGGGATCTTGCTGTAAACAGAGCCTTGCAGCTGATTGACAGAAGCAACTCAGCACTGATTAAGGTGTTATATAATCTCTCTTCTGTGCTTCGCTTTAGGCTTATTGTTTTTGAATATTCAGTTTCTTTACTTGTGAAAATTAATTTGCTACCACATCCACCCCCTACCTGCCTTCTTTTTGGTTTCTCTCTCTTCGATATTAACAAGTCAATCTTGTCTTTGAAATTAAGGTTGTACTAGCACGGAGCAGCAGAGTGGTAACTACTAGAGATATTGACCCTATAACATGGTTAGCTTGTTTACAGGTACTGTTTTCTGGTCTTAGTTCAATAATGAAATGATAATTTTAGTAACAAGTTAAGATTAATATGCGGTAAACTTTGCAGGTTGAAGGGGAAAATGCTTATCAGTTTTGTCTGCAGCCACCTAATGCCCCAGCATTCATTGGAAACACGGTACCTGGGTTGCATTACTTATCACACATTAACTGAGCTTATGCTTCTTGTGCACTTGATTTTCTGTGATCTATACTGTGTTGCACCAATTTGAAATCTTGCTGATGAAATAGATTGTGTGGTTTCCCATGGTCTTAATTTGAAAGTCGCATGAGTGAACTTTAACATAGGATGCTGACAGGCAGAAAGTTCCTCGAGAGGCATTTTTGTTACTTTCTTTCCCTTTTTTCCTATATATCACCCTCTAAAAATGGGATACATATTATCTGTTCTCAATGTGTCTGTCAAGGCATTCACTCGTCTGATTAGATCACTAAAGAAGTATTCTTTGTGAAATTATTTCCTTCATTTTACTTAACCAAAAAAGAACCTTTTTTAATTATAAAATTTGCAGTTTCCTGTTCAGCTAAAAGCTGCATTGCTTGTGCCTATTACCTGGTGATACTTACCATCATTTTCACTTTCAAAGTCCTTGGATTTGATATTCAGCATTTGATTTCATTTCCTACTCTGCTTTGGATGTTCAATATCATATTTTAATATATATAAAAAAGGCAAGAATCAAATTAGGAAATTTAATTTATATTTTTTTCCATTTGGTACATTTTAAACAAAAGCTACAGAAAATTGTATACAGCAGTAAATGTTTTTCCCCTCCTATTTTAGTTTGACTTATATCAACTTTGTGAATAGCCAGAGCAACTATTTCATAGAAAATGTCTTAGCATTAGTAGCGAGGCTTTGGCTGGAACCCGTGGTAGAGGTGGATCAACGACTCTAGACCTTCAAGTAGAACTTGACTTACTTTCCAGGTTATTATTTTTATTACTTTAAACTTAATAGTTGTTGATTTATGAGGATGTTTATACCATGATGCAAGTAATTTCTATTATTTGGGAGTCGCTGACATCCAACTATTGTCATGTCACTTGTCCCTGTATTGACTTTGCAGTCCAAAGGATCACCTTGAGTTTACTATAGTGCGAGAAAGCATAAGAAAAAAATTAGAGGCAAGTTTACTTTTGTTCCTGTTAGAGATATTTCTCTTTGTGTATTCTGTGGTAGTTGTGGCCATCCAACTTCACTGCTAGAGAGAGTACTGGTTTTTTACCTGACCGCAAAATGTCTAGAATCCTAGGTGATGGAGTAAAAGAGCTCATTGCATAATGTAGTCCAGATAAAATGCTAATAGTCCATTGTAATGGTCAAGGTATGTAAATGTTATAGTAAGTCTGTCAATTTTCTATGTTGAGTGACATGCCTTATTCATGACAATGGGCCATAACAGTTCATGTATGACCTGCTTTTCTCTCGTGTCCCTGTTACTGCTTTTAGTTGTCTAAGTCTCCACCATTAGTTTTCTCTTCTGACTAGGGCATGTTTCTAATAATGCCATCATGCTACTAGCCTTCTCCTTTGGGCCTTGAAGCCTGCAACATCTATATAAGCAGGTTGCTATATGACATGACTTTAGCTGCTGAGCCAGCATCCTCGTAGTGGGCATCTGTTATAGACTATCAAAATTATTTTGGCATTTTCAATTCTGTTGATTCAGTTCTGCTTTGCAGGTTGTATGTAATGGGGTAGTGGTAGAACCAAAGAAAGCGATACGGAAACTCCCAAGAGTCCAGCATTTATATGCTCGATTGGCAGGCAGATTAAGAAGTGAAGATGATGAGGTAAAAACCACACAATGTGGTGTCCAAAATAATAAGTTGCCTTCTATCACATAGAAGTTTGATTTCTGATTCGGATTCAATTTGTATATTTTTCATCCTTCTAGTTTACTCCCACTGAACCCAAAATTACATGACTTTGCAGTTGCTTTTCTTCCAAAAAGTTAAAAATGTTGATTGTTAATTTAAGGGAGATATGATTTTTTTTTTCTTTTTTCGTTACCTGTATGATTTTCAAAGTTCTAATATTTCCATCTTTCCTTTCCAGTTTGACATCTTAGCTTCTCTTCATCCAAGTCCAGCTGTTTGTGGATTTCCAACAGAAGAGGCACGACTTTTTATTGCAGAAGCTGGTAGATGCTATAGCACTGTTGTTTTTTTATTTTTTTGCAGCACTGTACTAGATTTCTTTATTTTTTACTTTGGTTCTTTTAGATAATAGATTCTATGATGTTTTTGCCATTTGGTCTATTGTACTCAATTGATTAACTGTGTTAGTCAATTAAGGTTGAACATGCAAAAGAAATCAAGATGTCAAAAATTGTATATGCCATCTACAAAGAACCAAGGAAGTGTACTATGTTGGAATATGTACGGAATAAGAAGGATATGCTACTGGTACTGATAAATGATGGGGTGAAAGGGGAGGTGGTGGTTATGCTATTTGTGGTGAATCTAGTGGTGGTGGCCTTACATAAAAGTTGTCATGGTGGTGTTGGTTGTGGTAGTGGTGATGGAGTTAGTGTTCGAAGAATTTGTAGATCTAGGACTAGATTCTGAATTTGGAACTCTAGTATAGGTTCCAATTTGTCATACATACTTGTGGCTTTAATTCAGAACCACTGTCATAGGCTTAGGTACCCCCCATTTGTTGGAAGGAGGCAGATGAACGTACTCTCAAAGTACCTTTAGATTCACTTGCATTTGCATGCACCTTATTCCAATAACTGGGATTGCATAACTCAAGTAGAAAAATGGCAACTAAGTAAGAGCACTATGAATTGAACCATACGCCTCATGGACCATGGTCAGGCACACTTTATCAGGCTACATAGCATGTACCTTAAAGAAAAATAAAACAAAAAATAGATACACACACCTAGAGAGAGATTCTGGAGGTACTACTACACTGCAAATTGGCTACGTAGGCCTGGATACAGCAGGAAACTTTATTGTATCAGCCCATGTTTCTATGTATCTACCTAGGCTGATTAGTAATCAGTAATACATCTTCTAATTGCTGCTCTTATGTACTTAGATATTCAATTTGATATGCCTAAAAACATAGCCTTTCCATTTATTCAATATAACACTTAAATTAGCCTTTTCTTTTTCGGTGCTCAATACTTCCTGAAGTAAGATTAAAAAAAAAAAAAAAAAATTTGGTTTCTATCAATGTCTATAAAATTTTAATCTTTTACATATCTTGTTTAGAAGTATTTGATCGAGGAATGTATGCTGGGCCTGTTGGTTGGTTTAGTGGAGGAGAGAGCGAGTTTGCTGTTGGTATCAGGTCCGCATTAGTGGAAAAGGTGAGCTAAGTAAATTCCTTTATTGTCTGCTACCTCTCCTTTTGAGCCGGTAGGAACTGCCTTCAAAACTTATGATGTTGTAAATCAATTGAGAAGTGGTTCCCCCACATTTTCCAGATGCCTCAGAATTAAGACCAAAGTTATTAGTGGTAACCTTTAAGTAGTAGTAAGAGCAATTATTTTGTTTTGGATATTGTAGGAATATCTTGTAATTGTCCATGCCATTTTCTTTTCATGCTGTTGACAATATTTATTCTGACCAATTTGGATCCTAGGGTCTTGGTGCATTCATCTATGCTGGAACAGGAATAGTGGAAGGAAGCAATCCATCTTTGGAGTGGGATGAATTGGAACTCAAGATATCTCAGGTATGTTTCTCCATGCATTGTATATGGGGGGGGGGGGGGGGATGTGTACGGAAGGTTATGTGGGTGATGTGGGGTATGTTGCACTTGTGTGTTCAAGCTTGTGTATGTAAAGAACAAATCTGTTAAGAGCCAATCTCTTTGCATCAATCATCAGCATTGTTGGAAGACATTGCGAAACTCTGTTTTAATGTGTTCTGATCTGTTATGTAGTTCACCAAATTGCTTAAACTTGAACTGCCGCTCCACCAAAAGTACTTGAGGAGTATAAACTGAAGGTTAGTGGTTCTGACAGTCTTATTGATTACACAAAATATTGTTTTTCTCTCTTTGCTAATACTGAGAAAGAAACTCATTCTAAATTGCTTTACATGATTGACAGGAAAGGAAAGGTGGGGCCCGGCATGGAGTTTGCTCATGAATTGATGAGATGACTATACTATATATAGTTCACGTGTTCCAAACTTGTATTAAGAACCTGTGCTCCTAATCATATATTTTTTCCTTAAAAAATATTAAAATTTACCCTGTTTTTTCAATTTTTCCCGATTGGTGGTCACCAGTAGTGAACATTAGGTGTTATCATGTGTTCTGATTTGCATTCCAAAAAAGGTCAAGTTGCTGGTGAAATAATAATAAACGGAAGTAAACAGGATTTGTAAGTAATCTGAATATTCAAGGGCAATGGGGTTTCAACTCGCTCCATTCTGTCATCATGGATGTTTTGAGACATAACCTCAGTATCATGCAACATTCAGAGAATCACCAGTCATGAAAATACTTTTTCCGAATCATTGGTTCCATAGTTTGATAGTCCCTTCAGTACATCTATTTTCATTTAGTGCTTTGAATGTGTTAAGCATCTACATGGCGTGTGTTCAATCAGGAAAGTTAATAAAGTTCTTTCTATATTGTAAGTCCTTCAAATACAGAGAGGAGCCGTAAGCAATGTCCGAATGGAAAAACCATTGTATCATCTCTTTGTTGACTCCTATTTTGAGCTCCATTGTATCATCTTTTGCTCCAGCTTATGGAAAATAAGCCAGAATTCCAGGTTGAAGTTGTTGACCTTGATTGTTCGGAGTGGAAAAACCGCAATTTTTTTTTTTTTGTTTTGGCAGGTTTCGATCTTCT
This sequence comes from Corylus avellana, assembly GCF_901000735.1. Lineage (NCBI taxonomy): Eukaryota > Viridiplantae > Streptophyta > Magnoliopsida > Fagales > Betulaceae > Corylus > Corylus avellana. The sequence continues at coordinate 2,841,256 of NC_081543.1, forward strand.
TGCCACATTGGCTTGTTCAAAATTTATATTTCAAGTTCTTTGTAAATCTACTGCATACAGTGTCTGCATATGGATGCTGTGAATAAAATGAAACTAACAAGGGAATAGGTTATATAAATGTTGCATTACTCCTTTAAGTTAATCTCGTAATGTTCCCCTGTATGAGCTATAAGAATCTTTCTTTCCGAGATGGGCGTAGATAGTTTGTATCTAGAGTATGAAAAATAGTATGAAAGTCATATCACAAGAGTGTTATTGAACTATCTTTGTTATTACAAAAAAGTAGCACTAGCCAATAGTATCTTTACATTTTTCTTCCCCCTTATCCCAATTCCATTCTTTTTTGTTCTCTCATCTCTCACCCAAAATAGAAACTACAAAAACAATAAGAGTGATTATGCTATGTCCATTTGCTCTTAGTTCTGCTGCTACAACCTCTGCTTTAACTGCAGGGTTCAGTTTGAATTCCCTATAAATGTACATGCATATTTATCTTAACATAGCTTATGCTCGACGCAGTTAAGAGCACCTGCAAAGCGCGTGAGCCTTCTCACAAACTTCCCTGGCTTTGCTTTGATTACTTCTTTCCTGTGCATCTTTCCTATTTGCCTTCCAGATTGGACAAAGAAGGCTCCATTCATCAACAAATCCTCCTCTGATCTCCAATTCCATTTCCTCCACTCACTCTCAGATGCATAGTCCCTCTTCGTCACCTAGACCACCCACGCATGAAAAGTGTTACTATTTCTACATATACAATGTCAAATGTATGCAAGTGAATGTGCACGCATCTTATGTATGTGGATTGATTCTTTCCTTTCTTCTTTTTGGGTTATTGTATGTGAATTAATTTGATGATTTACGATTGAAACTCGAGAGAATTTGAAATTGGAAAAGAGAAATGTTGAATTTGTTTTTTTTTTAACCTTTGCATTTTGTGCCTATGATTGTAGTATGCCTACCTCCTTAGAAGCTGCGATGGGAGGAGCGATAAACCGGTTACCCTGGCTAAGAACGGTAGGATCTTGGCTACCACCAATGGCATACATGAGCCAATGAGTGTAGTCGTTGTTTACAACATGGACAAACCCAAATCGGCATCTTGGCATCCTTTGCACCAATCCCTGACCGAAGTGATTGAAAGCAAGAGTTATCTGCATGAGTTTATCACCTTTGAATATATTGCTTCCGCCAAACAACATCACCTGCATGCATACATACATGCTTATTACCATTCATAAATCATTGAGAAAACATATTTCATTGAAGTGGGAATTACGATAGATGTACCTCATTGTGTTTGGTGAAGTGGCAGTTGGAGATGGTGATGGCCGTGGATCCCTGAATGGCATCAATTAGTCCATCCTGGCAATTTGACATTGAAATATGATCAATCCAAATATTTGACGATCCAAAAATAGAGATGCCATCACCATCACTCTCCGTGCGAAAGCCATAGTGATCAACCGCGTCTCTGACTAGGCCACCGTTCCCTTTCTTTATGTCGTGGATGTGGAGGTCATGGATTATCACATTTTTCACAAACTGAAGGGTAATTTGAGCACCATTGCAAATGTGCACTCTAGCCCCACGTCCATCGATAGTCTTGTCACTTGTCACCATAAGCTCTTGGTTTAGCCTAATTTCCATGCTGTGTGCAAATATGATCCAGAGTGGCGCAGGTTGGATCACTGCGTGCCGCAGCGTTCCCGGTTTAGGGTTCACCATGTCGTTGTCCGATGCATCTGTGACCACATAGAGTTTCCCAGCCTTGCCTCCGGTTGTCCCACGGCCAAAGCCTATGACACAATTGGGTAGCCTCTTGCGGTGCTTACCCCAGCTTTTGTGGCATCTCCAGCATCGATCAATTGGGTTTGTAGCCTGACACATGCTTCTTCGTTTGCCTAAACTTCTCCTTGTGCTATTGCCACCTTCGAAGTCCCTGCATGGAAGTTACAGTTGCCAAAAACAAAGAAACAAAAAAGCATTAACGACCAAACCATACAATTCCTAGAAAACCATTTAATTTTACTTTCCATGCAAACATCTATTTATATTGGCATATGGGTGCATATGTGAATCATTTGTCACTAAGCTGAAAATTAATGGTCTTACTTGTGGACTTGATCGTTAAAATGATCGGTGACTTCCTCGGGATTTCGTTGGTAGGCTTTGACGGCGGCCTTCTTGGCTTCTTCCTCTCGCCGCTGCCACACCTCATCAAAATCGGCAATGTGAGCATTCAGGGTTGGAAATATTGCAAGCAACGTACATAAAATGAGCAATCCAAGCTTGATAGCTTCCATTGCTGTCTCTTCAACTTAAACACTTCGTGTCAAATTTAGCTTGTTTTCAATATGCAACGAGAATTGGATTTTTCCTTTGCTTTTCGCCTGTGGAGGGTACTAAAAGTTTCAAAAGGATTATGCGAGGGTATGATTAAATACTAGGACCAGAAATCTAAAGGAAGAAAAGAAAGAAAATGAGACGAAGGGAGGGAAGACAGGAGAGCCACCCACAACGGTCAGGTTTTTAGTCCACATATATATATATAATTGAAAAAATTCTCATACCAGTCATCAAAATTTCACCTTCTTATTTGCTAAATTGCCTTGCCCCATTCGTAATCGTTGATTTGTTCATAGAAATTATATAAAATGCAAATGGAACATTTCATTTAAATGCACTGTAATTGATTGAATGAGACTTCTTCAGCTCAATTGATTAAAGCAAGTAATTTTCACATGTATTTCATTTGATTAATTGTTCATAGAAATTATATAAAATGCAAATGGAACATTTCATTTAAATGCACTGTCAATAAACAATCCGATTAGTGTTGTTAATTGTGAGCATTTCATTGAACAAAGTTTTCTTCCGACTAGGTTGAATGAGACTTCTTCAACTCGATTAGAGCAAGTAATTTTTACATGTATTTTATTTAGTTAAGTGTGATTCTGGTAGCACTTCTCGTTGGACATTGCTCAAAATAGATATATGTAGTGGGAACTACAAGCGTCCCCACAAAAATTCAATCGAGCCATAGCTTAAGAACTGTAGCCAGTGGCACTTAAGCCAATAACTCCAAGCGCTTTCAATTGCGTGATTTGACCTTGGGATCTAGCTCCCACCGATACAACCCATGATTTGACCTTGGGATCTAGCTCCCACCGATACAACCCGAATGCCACTAGACCACATACTCGGTGGTAGCTAAATATACTCTTCCAATCAGTGATTGTGTGGCTGGCTAGCTAGGAAAGAGAGACTCCAAAACTAACATAATACATGATACACCGGGATTTTACCTCTCTGAGCTTGGGTCAGCAGCCCATTGGGGGTGTTTTGATCAGCCCTAAGCGCAAATTGACTCAATAGTATTATTTTTCACAGGTGCATAAGAACTAAACTAGGCTGCAAAACACCCAATCACTCTTATTTCCTAAACTAACTTCAGTTTAATAAGTTGGATCAAAAGAAATATTTTCTACCTAATTTGGAAGAATTTTTTTTTTTTTATCTATTTTATTTTGAACTCTGCTTTTAGTTTATACACCACATTGGAACTCAAATTATGGTCATAAATGAGCCATAAATTAGGATAAACAGTTGAATTAGTTGCTAAATGACTTTCAAGATGTTAAAGAAAGCTGAACAATTGGAGTAACGCTATAAATCTTTTTACTGTCCTCCTAGAATCATCCCAAATATGATGTGGCTTTTAAAATCACCGTTAAATTTGAGATGTGATTTATTGACTTTTGATCTATTGGTGATTTTAAAAGCCACATCACATTTGAGACGACTTTAGGAGGATTTTACGAATACTTATAGTAGTACTCGAACAATTGTTATGTGCATCCTCTGCATGATAATGGTTATTAATTATGATGCCCGTGGTACGTAGTAACAGCATCATCGTCATTATTGCCATAATCACCAGCAACATCTATTCAATTCTGTTTGATCCCCTAGATGATATAGGCAAGAAAGTTCCATATATACTATCAATTGAGTGGCAATTTGAAAAAAACGCGTGAATTTTTCACTATTTTTTTTATTTTTTTATCTCTGTTATTTATTCTGAGTATTACGCATGGGCATGCAGATTTGAACGTGGTGGATTCTCTAATGGGCATCTGGGCTGAGCAAATCCAAGAGTGGTGAATGCGTGAATCTATGCGCATGGCATGCAAGAATACGTACGGAGGCAGTAAACTACACCCGAAAGAAGTGGTTCGTTTGGACACCAGGGGAAAGCAAAGAATACTATTCCCCTGTTTAAATTGTTTAATTTCCACATGTTAGAAACCTACGACATACGCCGGCCGCCGCCCAAAAACTTAACACTACTCCGACAGGAAAAGTTTGGAATAAGAATGAATAACACCCCAAAGAAAGCTGTTTGAATTTTGGTAAAAAAGAAAAAAGGAAAAAAAAGAAAGCTTGATTAGGTCATTATTGAATGTTCTATAAATAAGATTGCATTCAACAATCCATCATCATTAATATCTCTAGCGAATATACAGTTCATCCATGGCGAACCTTGGAGGGGTAATGCGCTCAAGTAGCCGAATTGTTGAAGAATTTGTACCTTATTCAGGATGGACAGAGGACGCAAAAGCCCATCATCTCCTCATCGATCTGCCTGGTAATTAATGAATCTACATGCATATATATGATCTCTCTATATATTCTTTCTACTTTCAACAACAATTTCGTTTATATATGTTTAGAGCATAAACTTTTCATCACGTACATGAAATATGTTGTCTCTGTTCTTGAACATGCATGGTAGTTTTAAAAGTTTTTGAGATAATTGGTAACATAATTAGTATTGTACCAAACCAGAAATCATGAGTTTAAACCCTAATTTTACCGTGTACCCAATTTCAATTAAATATTCATTCCTTAATTTCCTATCAACGTATATAGAATCACATAAAAAATCTAGAGAAATGAAAGCATGAAAGAAAGATATGCAATTAAGGTGGTTCGGCTTACACCTATATCCACATGTCAGTTTTTATTCGATACATCTATCCCTTGATTATTTGGTTATATACAAGATTCTATTTATAGAGAAAGAGTCTTAACTCGTTTTAATATAGCGTGGACTTTCAAGATAATTGATAATTTAACAGTTTAACAGTAGCTGAATAGAGGTGTCCCATTCATGAGTAGTATTCACAATAGTCATTAACAAGTTTCCGGAATATTGAAAAGTTGGAAAAAATTGTATTCTAACAAATGGAATTTATATTATGGTCATGGATTTTTTATTTTTGTTTTTTCTTATAGATTTCAATAAGGAAGATGTCAAGCTTCATATTGATAGCCAAGGCCAAATGATAGTCGGTGGAGAAAGGAAAGTAAATGAGGAGAAATATGTCTATTTTGAGCAAACCTTCACAGTGCCAGAAAATACAGTGGTCGATCAGATCAGTGGAAAATTTGATGGTGAGTTTCTGTATGTAACTGTCCCAAAGCAAGCAGTAGTAGAAGAAGAGATAGAATATGTTGATCATGGCATGATCAGTACTGCACAAGAAAATGAACATGAAAAACCAACCAATTATGAAAATGAACTTGGAAAACCAACCAATTATGAAAATGAACTTGGAAAACCAACCAATTATGAAAATGAACTTGGAAAACCTACCAATTATGAAAATGAACTTGGAAAACCTACCAATTATGATGACAAATTGAGCAGCAGAGATGATCGCCACCAACATGGTAATATCCATGGCAGCCGCCAAAGTGAAGAGGAGAAGGGAAATTCCCACCTGGGTTTTCCAGAAGAGAACATAAGGAAATGGGAAAATGAATCCATTATTATTTTAAGAATGGTTGTAAATATGGTCAAAAGAAATAAGGGGATTGTAATAACAGCTTTATTAGCTTTCTCGCTAGGGGTATTGGTTTCACGTCTGTTATACAAATAGGGGTAAGTACAGAAAACGAAAATGCTCCTAAGGTGTGTTACAACGTCACTTTCCTTAAGAAAATATTTGCCCCCACCAGAATTGGTATGCAACAGGGTTTACAGCAAATTTTTCTCCAGGATACAATGGAGCCCAGAAACCTCAGTGTTTTTAACTGCGTTATGCACAAACGAAATTAAAACCCGAAAATACCCTTAGACTTTCTATTCTAATCAGAGACAAAAAATAAAAGGATAATGCTTATTTTTAAAATTCAAAACAAGGGTATTAAAGAGAATTGAATTGTCATAGATAATTATCCATTATCAGATAATTTCGAATTTCAAAATAAAACTGCAATTTTGAATTTCGAAGATAAAACTGCTGTTTTGAATTTCGAAAATAAAACTGCTGTTTTGAATTTCGAAATATAAACTGCTGTAAACTGTTAATCCAATTGGCACTTAAATCTGACCGTTAGATTAAATAATTATTTAATCTCAATCGTTAGATGGTTAGATCTACTTAAGAAGCATCCTACGGTTTAGATCAAACCTCTAGATCGAACGATCTTGACCGTCCAAAAATGAATGGTCATGATCTGATCGCTCCGAGCTAAGTGCCAAGTGCGCCATCAAGGCGCCACTAGCGCCCTACAGCCCACGCCACGCGCGCGCGTGTGCGTGTGCGTCCGGTGCTTCGCACCGTACGGTAACATGTATTAGGATGTACCTTAGCATAGATCATTTAACAGCTTAAACTTGTTGGAACTTATAAATGCCAACAAAATTTTCACTCTTTCCAATGTGGGATAACTTTCATTCAATGCTCTTTAAAACCTTCCATTTAAAACATTCCCAAGACACAAAATAATATCTATATATATATTTATTTTGAAAATATTTCAACAAACGTCAAGTTTGAATAATTGGAGATTGGGGAAGCTCTTAACCCTGCCACCATTATTTGTAATCACATCCATCAGCCTATATATATGCGTGTATACAGAAATAAAAATGCTTTGTAAAATTCCAAATAAATGACAATCATCTATTTTATATATTCTTTTAATTTTTTCTCTTCTTCCTTGAATTTCTGAACTTAACAATGCCAATTATGGCAGAATCATAGAATGCATAGGCAGTACTGCTGTAGTTTTCCTACCAAATAAATCACTAAAACCCATAGGATTTCCCCCCTTATTGAAGAGGAGAGGAAAAAGGGGGGAGGGCATTCCCACTGGGTTTGGATAATGCAAGGGCATGGGTTCGACTCTTGAATATGAGAATCTTCATGCCTATTTGTATTATCTTGGGTCCCATCGATGCCCAGGTGGGGTGGGCGGTTAAGTTATGGCTTGACTAGTCTTCAGGGTGCACCTACGGTTTTCGCCGTCTAGGTCCCTCCTTAGCAGTCCCCTGACGGGATGGTGCTCCTACGGTTTTCGCCGTCTAGGTCCCTCCTTAGCAGTCCCTCGACGGGATGGTGCTACTATGGTCACGCCTAGGTAGAATAACCACAATTGGTCTCCCATTCCAATCTTTTTAAATAAAAAAAAAAAAAAAAAAAAACCCTATATAGGTATGGCAATTTAATTTTAACATCACCCACAAATCCAATACCAATTCAATATAAAATTAGCGGGGTAGGATTAGGAGAGTTTGACTCAATTAATTAAATGAGTCAGATTATGGTTGACCTATATAATTTTATACTTCTGCCTCGACACGGCCCAAATCCAACACGTGACATTTAGGGCTGTCAATTTTTGACAAGATCTGCGAACTTGACATGAACTCAACACAAAATTAGCGGGTTAGGATTGAAAGGTCTAACCTATCTTTATTGGAGATTTATGTTGCGTGCTTTTAGATTAGAATCTTTGACGCATAAATTGAACAATATACCAGGCACATATCATGCACAAGAAATCATATGGAGAAGACAAAGATCAGATCATGAACAATTATCCCCAAAGGTCAATATTGTTATTATAATATAGAGATACTGATATCTAACAACCAATTATAGCCTCACATTTTTTGGTTGACATGAAGTAGATATATAAATATATATATTATCCAAAAACACTTTACAGATTGAATTAATCTAATTTTCAACCAATAAGAATGTATACGGAAAGGACATTGTTGACTATATATATACTGTCCTGAATCCATCATTGTTTGAGCATCATATCTATATTACTTACAAAAAAAAAAAAAAATCACTATTTAGAAGTGGCAATATGAGTTTACTCTTAACTTAATTGGAGTTGATACTAAATCAGTATTGATTGAACCTAATATTCTTTTTTGTTTATCAATAATAATTTATAATAAGAAGAGGCAAAGCTCTCGTATACAAGTAAAGTAACCATCATGTTGGGGTCAAAAATCTAAAATGTTGATAAGATTTACAAGATTAGAGGAAGAAAAGTTAGGAACATAATTTACAACCCAATTTAAAAGAGATGTCAAGGACGAAAATTTTGATAGGAGCGTATTAGAATCTCGATCTTAAAAAGACGACGATTTCTTTGTCTCCAATTGTTCAACATTAGTAAAGCGTGAATAACTTTTCATATGGCTTCTTTGGAGAGCCTCCGCTCTCGCGGCTCTAGGATATTGCTAGGCATGACTCATAAAACATCAAATAAATTAAGAAGAACCAAGTGTGTGTCAAATCTCACTAGTAAACTCACAATTGATGAGAAAGTGGTTTACGTTATCTTTGCTCTTTTTGCAAGAACAGCACCAAAGGCAACACCAGTTGAAAGTAAAATACTGCTGGAGCATGCAATACCATTGATACAATCTACAAACTAGATCTTGTTATGAACATAAATAGAAAAAAAATCAAAGAGCTAGATAGCTAGACACATAATTCAAAGGTTTAATTCCCAGCTTCCTAGTAAACATAATTTTGAGTTACAGCCTGCATTAATTTCAGAAATGGAAGAATTTGATTGGTTAAAAATGGAGAAAGTGATAAGAAAAGGATTAACTTTTGGTAGTTGTTCCTCTTTTAGCTAATATTCTCGGAGGTTTACAAGCTTTTTGATATCATCTCCACTCCAGTACTGCTCATTCACAAGAATATGCCAAAAATATATATAGCAGCATCCATTCAAATTTCACTTTATTTTATATCTTCTAGGATCGGATTCCACCACCCACTATTCAAAAAGGGGAAAAGGACAACCCTAAACATTAGGCGGGAAGGAGAAGCTTCTTTGGCATGCGCGCCAAAAGTTGTGACCTAATTAATGTCCTATTTGGAGAGTTTTTCATGTTTATTAAATTAATATATTTGAAGGACGAAAAATAAAAAATGAAATTTCTCACTCACTACATGCAGATATTTTATATATATGGGGGTAAAAGCCAGGCGTAGTAGTAGGATCCTGAAAAGAGTGTTGATAAGGGACATAGGGAAGAATATATAAGAGAGCCCCAAAGAAGAAATAAAGGGGATGCTTTGTGTTTGAACACTTTATTCAAAATGTGGGTGCTTTTCAGTTTTGACAAAAAGGAGAGGGCCATACTTGGGACGTGGAATCATGTGCCTTCTTGCGGTGGCTGGCATCTCTCCTCTCTCCATCCATGAATGAAGCCCCTCAGCCTCAGCATATTATCATGCTAATGCTATTAGCCTATTGCTACCTACATTGTTTGACAAAATCATTATTTTACAATTTTATATTTCTGCAAAAATCAAAACGGTCTATATTTCTACTTAAAAAGAATAAGTTTTATTTACAAAAATATCGTCTCAATTCATTCTATTTTGTCGTTTTATTGTATTTGGATAGAGTTTGCAAAGCCCATATGGACCTCGGCCCAAGTTTTTTTTTTTAATAAAAGGTATAATATAAAACTTTGTTGTGATTAGGATCGATCAAGATCTTAATTATCCGTGTGAATAACAAAAGCAAATAGAGATGATTCAATTCTTCAGAAGCGGGGAGTTATTACAGCAGAGAAGAATATAAGTAATAATAAAATAAAGAATAAAAAGACAAAGGATGATGAGGTGGACAACGAACCCTATAAAGGAGGGAAGCCGAAAAGTGGAGAAAGAAAACCTTGGCGAGAGAGAATGGAATAATCCACCACTGCAACCTCCTCAACCAACTTGAATTCCACCTCGCCACTACGCCATTCTCATCAAGTCCTACTATTCCTTGGCAAAAAAAAAAGAAGCAAAAATCACCCAAACAGTTCTCACGAGTAAAATTCATAGTTACCACAAATTCAAAAAAGCAATCACTCACCTGAAAAGCAAACCAAAATCCTCTCTCTTTCTCTTTCTCTTTCTCTGTCTATCACCTCCGCTATCAACGCCTACGCACCCATCCCGGCGTTTTAAGATGCGACAATGACCCACACGACGCCGTCTCACCCACCGCAGCAGCCGCAGCAGCAGCCCCAGCCGCAGCCGCAGCCGCAGCCGCAGCCCCAGCCCCAGCCCCAGCCCCAGGCGCAGCCCCAGGCGCAGCTGATCAGGAAGCTCATTGTGGAGGTGATCGACGCACGTGACCTGCTTCCCAAGGATGGGCAGGGCAGCTCCAGCACTTACGTGGTGGCGGACTTCGACGGCCAGAAGAAGCGAACTTCCACCAAGTACCGGGACCTGAACCCCGCGTGGCAAGAGTCCCTCGAGTTCGTAGTCTCCGACCCGGAACATATGGACTCTGAGGAGCTCGAGATCGAGGTCTTCAACGATAAGAAGTACGGCGCCAACAGTGGCAGCGGCCGTAAAAACCACTTTCTCGGGAGAGTAAAGCTGTACGGGACCCAGTTCGCCAAGCGTGGCCACGAAGGATTGGTGTACTTCCCCTTGGAGAAGAAGAGCGTGTTCAGCTGGATTAGGGGAGAGATTGGCCTAAGGATTTACTACTACGACGAGTTGGTCGAGGAGGCTCCACCGCCAACGCAGGACCCTACTCCGACGGAGGAGCCTCCGCGGAATCAGGAGAAGCCGGTATTTATGGTGGTTGAAGAAAACAGGGTGTTTGAGATGCCGGCGCCAGAAGACGTTTGCCACCAGGCCTCGAACTCTCCACCGGTCGTGGTCATCGAGCAGTCACCACCGCCGCATATGGTTCATTTTCATTCGGAGTTTCAGGCACAGCCGGAGGGACATGTCCAGGGGCCCGAGGCACATCATGTCCAGGGGGCCGAGGCACATCATACGCCGGAGGTGAGGAAGATGCAGATGGGGGGCGTCGGAGGCGGTGAGAGGGTCCGGTTTGTGAAGAGGCCTAACGGAGATTACGCTCCTAGAGTGATCAAAGGAAAGTTGGCCACGGATCCGACGGAAAGGGTACATCCGTACGATTTGGTAGAGCCAATGCAGTTTTTATTCGTACGGATCGTGAAGGCGCGTGGGCTCGCGCCGAACCAGAGTCCGTATGTGAAAATCCGGACATCGAGTGCCTACGTCAAATCGAAGCCGGGGACTCACCGGCACGGAGAACCCACCGATTCGCCCGAGTGGCACCAGGTCTTCGCGCTAGGGCTCAGCCGGCCAGACGCGGCGGGCGAGACCTTGGAAATCTCCGTTTGGGACTCCCCGACGGATCAATACCTCGGCGGCGTCTGCTTGGACGTCTCCGACGTGCTCAGACGAGACCAGCCGGATAGTCCATTAGCTCCGTATTGGTGTCGCCTCGAACGCGGCGCCGCCAGTCAGCATCTCGGCAGAGTCTCCGGCGAGATTCAATTCTGCGTCTGGATCGGTACTCAAGCCGACGACGCATTTCCAGAGGCGTGGAGTTCCGACGCGCCGTACGTGTCGCACACGCGCTCGAAAGTTTACCAGTCCCCTAAGCTTTGGTACCTAAGAGTCACGGTAATGGAAGCGCAAGACCTTAACATTGCTCCGAATCTACCTCCTTTGACTGCGCCAGAGATTCGAGTGAAAGCGCAGTTAGGGTTTCAGTCCGTACGTACAAGGCGAGGGTCGATGAGCAACCACAGTGCGTCGTTCCACTGGAACGAAGACCTCATCTTCGTGGCCAGCGAGCCTTTGGAGGACTCCCTGATCGTATTCGTCGAGGACCGCACCACCAAGGAGACCGTACTCCTCGGCCACGTCATTCTTCCCATAAGCTCGATTGATCAACGGCTGGATGAGCGCTACGTGGCTGCCAAATGGTACGCACTGGAGATTAGCGGAGGCGATGGAGCTCCATGTGTATGTGGGCCATCTGGCCCCTCCTACTGCGGGAGAATCCTTCTGCGCCTTTGCTTGGAGGGCGGGTATCACGTGCTCGACGAAGCGGCGCACGTGTGTAGCGATTTTCGGCCCACTGCTAAGCAGCTCTGGAAGCCGGCTATTGGGGTTCTGGAGCTTGGCATCCTCGGTGCTCGAGGCTTGCTTCCCATGAAAACCAAAGGCGCCCACAAAAGTTCCACGGACGCTTACTGTGTCGCCAAGTATGGCAAGAAGTGGGTCCGCACTCGTACCATCACGGACAGCTTTGATCCACGTTGGAACGAGCAGTACACGTGGCAGGTCTACGATCCCTGCACGGTTCTGACCATAGGGGTCTTCGACAACTGGCGTATGTTTGCTGATGTGGCGGAAGACAAGCCAGACAACCGTATCGGCAAGGTACGTATACGGGTGTCTACGCTGGAGAGCAACAAGGTGTACACGAATTCCTATCCCTTGCTGGTTCTGCTACGAACCGGGCTGAAGAAAATGGGAGAGATAGAGCTGGCCGTCCGTTTCGCCTGCCCCTCCTTGTTGCCCGACACGTGCGCAGTGTACGGGCAACCATTGCTTCCCAGAATGCACTATCTGCGCCCACTCGGTGTGGCCCAGCAGGAGGCGTTGCGTGGGGCTGCGACGAAGATGGTGGCGGCGTGGCTTCAACGCTCCGAGCCACCGCTGGGGCACGAGGTGGTCCGGTACATGTTGGACGCCGACTCGCATACATGGAGCATGAGGAAGAGCAAGGCCAATTGGTTTCGGATCGTGGCGGTTCTCGCATGGGCGGTGGGGTTGGCAAAATGGTTGGACGATATCAGGAGGTGGAGGAACCCGGTCACAACAGTGCTGGTCCACGTGTTATACTTGGTTCTTGTTTGGTACCCGGATTTGATTGTCCCCACCGGGTTTCTCTACGTGTTCTTGATTGGAGTGTGGTATTACCGGTTCAGACCCAAGATTCCGGCGGGGATGGATACCCGGTTATCGCAATCGGAAACGGTTGACCCAGATGAACTAGAGGAGGAATTTGACACGATACCAAGCTCAAAACCGCCGGATATAGTTAGGGCCCGGTACGATCGGTTGAGGATGTTGGCTGCACGGGTCCAAACAGTTTTGGGTGATTTTGCAACCCAAGGTGAAAGGGTCCAAGCGTTGGTAAGCTGGAGGGACCCAAGGGCCACAAAATTGTTCATAGGAGTGTGTCTAGGGATCACAGTCATACTCTATGCGGTGCCACCCAAAATGGTAGCGGTGGCCTTAGGGTTTTACTATCTCCGCCACCCCATGTTCAGGGATCCCATGCCACCGGCCAGTTTAAATTTCTTCAGAAGGCTTCCAAGCTTGTCAGACCGATTAATGTAGAGATTAGGAGAGAAAAATTTTTTAGCAATTTTTTTAGGGACCGGAATGTGGGTTTTGGTGGGAGATAGGCGGCGAAGGCAATCAAAAACTGCTCCGTCAGTGTTGAAAAGGAAAGTAGCAAGTTCTTTATTATTATTATTATTATTGTTATTTTTAATTTTTAATATTTGAATTGATTGACTAACTATTGAGAGCTTGAAATAAGAGAAAGGTGTGGGGGCAAAAGACAGTTTAGGAGGAAGAAAAAATGAGTGCTAGATTTGAAGGCAGTGACAGTTTTGCTGTAACCCTGTAATGGTGTCGCGGAAAGTATAACCATCGAATTGCTTTTTGATATATGCAATCGAACGGCGATCTTTTCTTCAACTGTTCATGTATGTTGTTTGATTCATGTTAGAGTTTTTCCCTTAATCACTGCTTCCCATATAAAAATTAATCAAGATTAAATCTTTTAACTCTCGTATGTAGTGCTTCATTATTCCTTGGATGGAAAAGTCTGTAGAATAAAGTTGTTTTTGGGCCAAACACGGTTTGAGGTACAAAACTTTCGTGCGACGTATTTCAAAAGCATGCTGCATCGTTGGCAGCCTTTGGGATATAATTTTCAGAGTATTTTGACTTTAATGCATTATATATATATATATATATATATATATATATATATATTCTAATTAGAAAAGTTACATTATTTTTTTTTGGAAAAGTTCATTTACCCTTCTTAAATTATCACCCAATTGATAATGTGTCATTCAAACTTTTAATTGTGACAATGCCCTCTCTTAAACTACTAAAAATTGTCAATGTTTTCCCCAATAACAAAATTATCCTTAGTAAAAAAAAATAAAAAAAAAGTACTAAAGCTTCTAAAAAAATCTAAAACTGAAAAAGTATTTATATATAAAATCCAAGGGGTGGTAAATTAAAAAATTAAAAAAAAAATATTTTTGTCCTTTTGTTAGCTTTGAATGGGACATTAATAATGTTTTGATAGTTTTGAGAGGACATTATCACAATTGAAAGTTTGGAAGGGACATTATCAATTCAGTGATAGATTGATAGGGATACGTGGATTTACTCTCTTTTTTTTTTTTCTTTTTTTTTTCTTATTGCATATGAGCCAGCCGGCCCAGCCCTTTGCATGTAAATGGAGAGCCAACCAAATTTTTTGAGTAATTAAAGCCATATACAAATAGAAAATGTAAATGGCATGGATAATGAGATATGAAAAGTTAGAAATGTTATGTTGGGCCTGGCAGCCCTATTGAGCCTAGCAACTCAAATGCCCAACTCATCAACTAATGGACTCAGATACAATCAGTGCGTGCCACTTGGCTAGCAGCTACGGGCCTACGGCACATCTTTTTCTCCCCCACACGACTCTACTCTCTTTATATCTCAATGCTATCTTCTTTAAAAATAATGACTTAAGCATCAGAGCTATTACCTACATACCAACCCGCTTTGATAAACTTTTGTGCTTACTTTTATCCTTCTTTCTTAGGTATCTCGAATTACCCGTTCGGCCCACGATCAACTGTTCTAGCATGTTACATTTGTCACTCGGATGAAATCCAGTTAAATCTCTTGGGATAAATAATTGGAAAAGTCAGTAGTAAAGTACTATATATAGAGAGAGAGAGAGAGAATTATGTATACCAAGAAATTAGTCAAGGAATATTGTCTTTACAAACAGTTTGTGGCTCAGCGTCTAAAGTTGCAGCTAATTTTCAGAACCATTGATTTGAGAAAACTTGGGTATTCATATTTCTCGCTAAAACAGCTGCATCCCTGGCCATACAAAATGTCAAGGGTATTATTTTCACATATTACTGCAATTAGAATACATATGGGGGGATCAGAATAAATAGTGAGTATTGAAACTCTACTTCTTATTGCAATAGCCCAAGTGATTGAGATTCCAGGTATGCCATTCTTTTCCTTCTCTTCTTCTTTTTCCTTTTCTTTTTCTCTCTTTTAATGAATAATTACACATTTCTTGATCTCCTTCTTGATGGTTAATGAAGCTAGCTGTAACTGTTGATAGCAGGCAATAGTTTAAATGTTAAATGATGCATGATGTGTGCCAAAATCGATCATTGTAGAAAAAGAGATGGGCCTAGAATTGGAAGGCATTGTGGTTGACATTGGCATGAATAAATAGCCTGCTGCATTAATGTACACTATCATCTGATGAATTAGGCAAATAATATTTCAATGAGAATGCTAACATTGTTATGGGAAAGAAGCTGATTACCTCTCATTTCAGTATGTTCACTTCATTCTGTTTTCTTCTAAGTTTCATGACCAATTTTATTTTCTCAGAGGAAATTTACTCAATATGGGAGAGACAGCAGGATCGGATAAACATGAGGACAAGAAAGAAAAGCAAGAGAAACATGAGGATATAGACGTTGGACAAGAAAAGAAGGGAGAGGAGAAAACAAAGGACACAAAAAAGAAAGATAAGGATGGTAAAGGTAAGAAGGAGGAGAAAGAAGGTGGAAAGGAGAAGAAGAAAAAGAACCCTGAAGATAAAATGGACCCTGCAAAACTTAGGACAAAGCTTGAAAAGATCGACTCCAAAATGCAGGCACTTGTGGCAAAGAAAGAAGAAATTTTGAAACAACTTCAATTAGTTGAACAAGCGGCCCCAAATGCAAGTGGAGGAGCCCCCCCTGTCAGCACCTCTTGAGGCTGCTCTATATATCTGTTATGTGATAAGACTATAGTCTATATATATTCTGCAGTATCATATCATTAATGCACAAGAAATGATCAGTTCATAAAGATTTTAGGTTAATTAAGTACTCAAATACCAAATGGGAAGAGAAAATAAGTCATGTAACAAGAGTAACCTGCTGTGAATATTGGCCCAACAGATAATTGGACAAATGATACGACAACTTATGTGAGGAATGAAGCCTGGTCCGGGAGCAATGCAAATGAAATTGCATTGGTCACGGACCAAGCTTTATTCCTGACATTATAATCATCTTTAAATCTTTCAAATTCGACGGCACCGGCCAAGAGAATAACTCTGCTTTTTAGCCCGAGCTTGATACAGATTTCTAGCAATTTTGTTGTTCCAATGGGACAGTAAATATGAGTGAGCTCTATGAGATCCACCTGCTCGAGCAGCCTCTTTGTTTAAGCAAGTGAACCTCATTGAAACTCTAGTAACATTCAAACAATAAATTGCCAAAAATCTGAATCCCAAATCCCCTATTGCAGAAGTACTTTGGCAAAGTTGTATGTTCAGGGCTATCAGATTCGTCAGCTCTTATATAGATGCTCAGAGGCCTAAGAGGTTTCGCTGCCTCACAGAGGTGCAAATCAATGCCAGAAAAGTGCATACACGTGGACCAATCACAGGTTAAATGGAATCCTACTAATGTCACATTTTATTTTTTAAGAGATGATTAAGATGATGAAAATTTGGTGTTGACAGAGGTGATATATAGTGATTTATCCATTCATACAGTTGGAAAGACAAGCCAAGGGAACTCATTTGTTAATGTTTTTCAATGTTTCCTCCAAAAATGTCGAGTTCCACAATGTGTACAGCTAATTATGGCAACCAACCTACATGGCATGGATGATAGATCAGGTTTCTTTTTATTATGTCAAAGCGTGCAATGCTTTAGAGTTTGATAAAATTTACCCTCTTTGTTACAACATGTTGTAAGGCACCTGAAAAGGAGGAAAAATAAAATAAAAGCAATTGATCATGAATCTTGGTCATTATCGGTAAGAGTAATTCTAAATGTCATCACCATGTCTTACTTGCGTCTCCCCACAACTAATTAATTCAATAATAATCTATCACAAATATAATAATAATTTTAAAATTTACATCAATTTCGGAATTACACAACCGGGACATGAGGGTGACATGTAGCATTAATACTTTTCACACTCTTCGATACTTTTCATTTCAAGTGAAATTTGAAATGAGAATGATTTATGATCCAAGTTAAATTTCTCATATTTAAACACGGCACCATGAAATATTTAAACATGGTGCTGTGAAATACGGTGCCGTGTTTAAATATTTCATAATTTGGACCATGAAATTGATGTTGATATCTCACTCTGTCCTTTGAATGCAACAAGAGGGAACTATTTTTTTTTTGTTTTTATTTTTTTGACTTTTTAGCCTATTGCTTTTAGTTCACATAAGGAAAATGGACCTTAAGCGAATGTGTTAGCAAATTGATACAAGATGATGTTTCTACAGCTGGGAGAGATGATGACAGAAGACCGTGCTGGATTGAGAACTTTCACGGCATCTGGTGGTAACTTCCATCGCAGAGCCTCTGAGTGTTGTATCTGTAAACTTCCATAAAAGGTGAACAGAGTAAACAGAGAAGACTACACATATTGAGTAGTCTCTACTGGCCCTCACAATCAATGAAGGAGCTTCCTGCAGACTGCCAGAGTTGAAAGAGCAGGGGAATTCACAAATAGAACCATCACATGCCTTTCATCCATCTTATGTTTTGTGCCATTAATGCTAAGTTCCAAAGTATGGGATCCCCATTTAACTTAGATCACTAGAGGAATCAAACAAATGCAGGCCAAATAAGTCCGATCAGATGAGTTGGATGAAACTGAAAGGTTCAAACCATTGAACATTATCAGTCACTCCCTCTTGATGATGAAGTTCAAAGACTTTGTGTGTTGATTTGAATAAAAAATAAAAAAGAAAACGGTTTGGAGTATTACAGTTTTTATAATAGTCTTTCACAAATTAATGTGGCAGTTCATATATATTTTAGTGACTGACGTGGTAAATATCACGTAAATTGCCACATCAGTTTTGTAATAAACTTGTATAGTAAAAATTATAACGATGCTCTTGTAAAAATTAGCCTGCATGTATTTATCGGATCAAGAGCAGCTTATTCTAGTGCTTTAGGCTTCGGTCCAAGTAAGACCTAGTGTTGCTGTTTTTGTTCTTTCTTATTGTTCTAAGAGCTTGTTTAAGATTGTGTTAAGAAACAGAGCTTTTCTCTATAAAAAAAGTCTGAAAGAGATTTTTAAAAACTCATTTTTAAACTTTCCCAAACGCTGTTTTAGTACATTTACTGCATTAAAGAGATTAAAAAGTGCTTTAAGTCCGTAAAAAGTAAAAAGCTGGAACCAAGAAACAGAGATTATAATGTGGCTTTAATGGGTCACTATAAGTTACCCCACTAAATTACTTTGGAACGGGTTCTTGGAAATTTCACTAAATAATTCTTCTCTGTCAGTACAAAAGGAAACTTCCTCGTTGGCTGATTCTTTCCAGTTTCAATAAATTGTCATGCCAACCAATGAATTAAAATGGTAAAAACAAAAGTTTCGATCTCCATAGGTTTTCAAATCAAATAAGCATGTCGGGTTTATACTTTGATATTGGCCGAAAGGCCAGAGGTCATATCAATATTGCGGTTTCTCATTTATTTGTAGAATTGTTTCTTATTAGATTTCTGGGTTCTCTTTGAAATATACTTACATGGACTCTCTTTACTTCTCTGCTAGATCTTCTATACAAGGGCTATGCTCATCAACCAGCAAATCACTTGCAAGGATTTGACTGCAGTCTTGATCTGTCTTGCCAAAGTAATTGCCTTTTTTAATCTCTCTATGATTCAGCCAAGTTTTCTTTTTATTTTTTCTTCTCATGCAAATAGTTGGAAATTGATCAAGTTGAATCTGATAGTATAGTGTTTTGTTTTGTTTTCCATGACTCTTACAGTTAGGGACATTGTACCTGGACTAAGAACCCTTTTTAACTTTTCCATTCCTGATTCTGCAAAGGTAAGAATTTTCTGCTACTTCTTTGCCAGCTGAAGTCTGAAGAACCAACCCCGTTGGCCTTACATAAATATTTATTTATTTTTCTTTTGATTTCTTTATCCCTGTTGAGCCATTGGCTTGTGATAAATTACAGGACATCCATTCTTAGACAACCGTGCTTATGGTAACAGGTGGAACTGCAATACTTGACCGACTATGGTGGGATAGCAGGTGGCTTTGGATTGAAAGCAGATCCTCTTGCAGGATATAGCCCTCTCATCAACTTCTCGGGGCTGTTGGGAAGCGATTTTCTCTCCATTGGGACTGATCTCGCCTTTGACATATCAACAAGAACATTCAACAACTTCAATGCTGGTTTGAGCTTCAACAGTGACTTCCTTATTGCTTCCTTCAACTTGTGAGCATTCCCATGAAAAGTTGGAGATAGAATTTTTTAAAAGAAAAGAAAAGAAAAGAATTAGCTTAAGCTTGAATTCAAACCCCGAGCCTAGAGTGATATTTGCATCTTTGTTTCCTAACTTTTGGGCAATGGCTTGGTGATTCTAATGTAATCTCTATTGACTACTGTGAACCCGAACTCAAATGGCTGATGCTCTAAGCTCCCCCTAACAATATTGCAGGAATGACAAGCTTGACACTTGGAAAGCTTCTTGTTGCTGCGTGATGGACCCCACGACAGAAACTGCCATTGCAGCGGAGCTGAAGCATACTTTTTCAGTCAATGATACTGCGATCACCATTGGTGGCCAGCACGCATTGTTTCCGTTTACAATGGTGAAGGCTCGAGTAGACACGCATGGAAGGATAGGCGGTCTTATTCGGCAGGAGTTGTGGGAAAAGCTTGCTATAACTGTTGGTGGAGATGTGGATTTATTTGACGTACAAGGCTTTCCAAAGATTGGCCTGTCTCTGGCTTTCAGGCTTTAGAAGAAGCCTGCAGAGAAGGCTTCTATATATATATATATATATACACACACACAACAGAAATTAGCAACTAAAGGAAGTTGTGGTTTTTGGTTAAATAATTTTTGGGTGTCATAGAATTCTATGGTCGTCTTCCTTCTGCTCAAATTTGTCCAGCATTTAGATAATATTGAGGCAAATACTTAAGTTGTAAGTCAAGAGGTCTATCCTAGTAAAAACTGAAAAAATATAAATAAATACATAAAAAAAGAAAAAGGAAGAAGGAGAAGTCGGGGTTACACTTCTGTATCACTTCCACAGGGCATACATTCGAGAAAGTGAAGATATATGTATACAAAAGATTATCTGTATCCAGCTTTTAAATAAGGCAAATGATTAGATACTCTGAATAAAAGATTTATGAGTGCTCCTATGAGAATTCAAGGTAATATAATTATATATAAATGAATAACTCGGCAATAAGAGTATTCTGTTGGCTCTTTTTAAAGAATAGCAAGCACATTTCCTCTTCTTTCTCATCCTTCAGTTAAATAAAGACACTGCACAAGAGTCAAGCTTTCAGCATGAAGAACACTCAAGAAGTTTGAAGAACAGTGTAGCCATAGGCTAGGAACATCTTCAAGCCTCCTATCTATAGTGATAATCATAATTCACAGATGAATTTGACATTAACATCGAAATTATAACACACCATAAAACTTGCATGTAAACATCAACATGCATCGAGTTCACTTTTAACACACGCTTGAAAAGGCTTAAAAATGGAAAATCAAGACTCGTGGGGAGTAGAAGCCTGAAGAAGTCCATCACGAATTTGAGTCGCTACGTCACGAACAGCACCAGGTCCATGTGGGATGAACACAGCAGAGGATTTCGAGGAAGCACCGATTTCCTTCATGGTATCAAAATACTGGGTAACAAGTACCATGTCCATGACATCCTTTGCCGTGGTCCCTGGCACATTAACAGAGAAGCCTAGCACACTGTCTCTCAAGCCATCGACAATTGCTTGACGTTGGCGAGCAATACCCAGACCAGACAAATACTTAGACTCAGCCTCACCCTCAGCTCGCTTAATTTGCAAGATTTTCTCAGCCTCTGCCTTCTCATTAGCTGCCACCCTCATTCTTGCAGCTGATAATATAATGTTTTTCAGAATTATATAGGCTTATGTAAAAAAAATAAGGAAAATTAAAATACTATCTTCCCTCATTAAAAAAACATGCACTGACTTGACCATATAGTGGACATCATCCAAAGGAATGGAGGAAATCGGAAGCAAATTAATGCTTAATTAAATGGCGATGAAACATACCAGCATTGATTTCATTCATTGCTCGCTTCACATGCTCATCTGGTTCTATATCAACAATGAGTGTTTGAACAATTTCATACCCATAAGCAGACATAGCCTGTAAGCAATCACGAACGAAGAAACAACCGTTTCACAAGTTCAATATAAGCTCCATGATATTACATTACAATTAATCGATAGGTAGCCTACCTTTTCAAGTTCATCTTCTACAGCTTTGGCAATTTCATTTTTTTGCTCAAAAGTATCATCCAAGTTGAGCTTTGGGACACTAGCTCTGATTACTAATTTAGTGGAAAAGGCAACTCCATTTAGCTGATAATACTTGTGATAAATAAAATTAAACTACAGAAAAATGGAAAAGATACTTAAAAAAAAGTAATTAATTACAGAAGAAGTACATATACATTTTTATACATAAGATATTATATCATGTCATATGCATGTCACTATATTATACAGTAGATATTTGGTTCATACCATCAAACACATAGGCTTGGATTTGACTTCTTGTGTTGCTGAGTTTGTAAAAGGCATCACTTGCCTTGTCTGCCAGGGCACGGTATTGAATAGATGCAACCACATTGACGAATACATTGTCCTGTAGAACAAATTATTACAAAGACCAATTACCTATCATTTTAACATAAAGAGGTATTTCTCCATTGATTGCTCTGAACTCTAAAAATAAAAGATTTAACATAAAAAAGCCCCTTTCATAGCACCAAGAAAACAAATCAATTTGCACTAAAACAGCATAATTTAATGGTTCAAAAAAACTTTAATATATGCTTTGAACACAAGCGCACATGACACTTTCTCTTTTGCCTTTTTCTGTTTTCTTTTCTAAGGCTAATAACTTACATAAGCTGTAAGATTTAGTTTCCCTGGTTATATTCTATGATAATTTTTCTACAGATATTGGGGGAATTAATGTAAATCAAAAGGTTATCATGCCTGTTTTGAGTTCAGGGCGTGACATTACAAGCTAAGAACAGATGGTATCACGATTTACCTCAATATGGATGCACCTAGGCAATACAGGAGTAGATTTTCAAAAAGTAAATACTATGCTACAAGGAAATAATAAAATTATTTACGCCAAATTACTGATCAATAAACAAGCATCACACATCTACAAAGGTTTAATCATCTCCATGGTTGTGGACATTTACAAACCTTTGTCTTGGTCTCACATCGCACATCCAATTGCTGCAACCGAAGAGTGAGATGGCCAGCAATCTGACTTCCAAGGAACCAAGGCAAACAATGGCATCCTGGCTCAAGCACTTCGTCAAACTTGCCAAATCTCTCCTTGATAGCCACCTTGGATTGGTCAACTTGTACACAACAGAACAGATTGCCCATCTTCTCTTCAGGATGTTAGAATCTCTAAAACATATGCAGATAAATCAGCATGTTGTTGGAAACAGAGAAAAATGACATCCAGAGCTTTTTATATAATTTTGAAAGACTCCAAAAGATGAAACAGCAGAAGAGTGAATGATATTTTCCAGACACTAATTTTTCTATGACAGACCAGCGTACATAGTAAATAGAAACCTACAGAAAAGCTATACCCATAAAAGTCCCCAAAATGAACGGCAGGCCTATATTTGGAAAAATAGAAACCAAAAACGTCACACAACAAATATTTTGCTGTTCATAAAAATCTCATAATCTACTCGGTAAATAAAATTTACCATATATTGATTGCTAACCATTTCCTTTGATGAATTTCATTGTTTGAAGATTATCCAAAAATTGCTTCATGAATAAATTGAATAAAAGCATTAGGGCAAAGAATATTTACAGAAAAGGAGATTAAAGAAAAGCATGTCATGAATACACACACATCAAGCACATTAAATCCTCATAAGAGGTAGTTCAAGGCTTCAGAATCCACAGCTTCACAACAAGAACACAGGAAGCAAGAAAGTTCATTTTACTTCAAAGAGAAGAGAGACAGAGAGACTTACAATTCAAAAGGCAAAGGAAGAGAGCAAGAAACAAACTAGACCTTAATCACTTTTATATAGACCCCAACAGGATGATGTAAGCAATCTTTTCAACAATAGCCAAAATCCATGTAAATAAAATAATTTTCTTGTATTCTATTTTATCCTCTAGAAATTTTGCGTAAACCAATACAAGGAAGTCAACAAATTACAACCCCTTTGCTTCTCTGCCATCGACAGCCTTCCAAATGCAAAGATATGAGCCTGCCAGGAAGATTCTACAAAGCTTCAACTCTAAAGGTTACTACAAATTTTAATTTTAATTTTAATTTTTTTTAAAAAAAAAAAACACCTTTAAAATATATATATTTTTTGTTTTGGATTAACAGCTAATTGTCAGGATAAACACAGAAAATTTCGTCAAGCCTACTTAAAAAGTTTGCAGCTTGCAGCATTACAAATAGTCTCCATCGTGATACAATCTAGAAAAAGTAATACTATTATCTAGCAGAACAAGAAAGAACAATAAACATTCTTAAGAGAATTTATAAAAGAAAAGAACACACTTTGGAACATGACAGCTAACATTTTGCCGTATATCAACTAGAAACGACATGTTGGGGTTCTTGTTAAGCGTGATCATATTCATTCGAATAATTCCCATTCATAAAAATCATCAACTGCACATTTCACAATAAAACTGTAATCATTCATAGTCCGTAAATGATAATGAAGCAAAAAAGAACCCTTTAATAAAGAAAAGGGTATGTAGATCAGTAGATCACAGAGTCTGACTTTAATACTTTTCAAAGCAACAGAATAAAGTTTGTAAAGCAAAAGAAAATCCCACAAAGACCCACTAGTGAAATTAGATTGAAAAGCAAGAGAAGACGAAATTCTTACCTGGATTTGCTTTTCTGGCAACAAATTGACCCTTTCAAGAGGACGAAGGGAAAGACGACTATGTTGTCTGAGCAGCCACCAGAAAGGTAATAACCGTGGGTTGAAGGTGAAACTGCGGGTTCACAAACCTAGGCAGATTTATGTCAAAATCTTGATTAAAGTCTATCCTCCACGTTTCTTCTTCCCAGGCCAATAAATGAGCCGAGCCGAGTCGAGTATTAGCAAACTCGGCTTGGCTCATTTAAAAAAATATTTAATTGAGTCGATCTCGTGCTCGAATCGAGCTAAGAACCCTTTGCTCAGATCGGCTCATTGGAATAATCTGGTGCTCAAGATCGAGCCCATGATCGACAAAAATTTGATTTTGAGCAAGCCAAGTCGAGCTCAAGCCGAGCCCTCATGAGCTCGACTCGGCTCTCGCTAAGGAAATTCTTAAGCGAGCTCAAGCCTAGAAGTAGATGATAACCGGGCTTGAAATTTTTTTTTTTAAGAAATCAACTTCACTTAAAAAATTCATTTCTTTTCACCATTTAATATTCCAGTGGTGAGCACCCAGGGTATTTTAGTGATTTATTCACTTCCCATTAAGTGGCTTGGAGTAAATGAATAATATAAGTAAGTATTTTAATTGTCCTGACTATATGAATTGTGCTAACATATATACAAATATTAAGTAACATATTTTTTTTTTTGTCAAAATAACATATAGTTAATTATACTCAATTAGTAATTTAATATATACTAACTTAGTTAATAAGTTAGTTTATTAACTAACTAGTTAGTAGTTAGTATGCTAATACTAATATATAACGCACATATACATATTTAAATTTATATAACTATTTTTTGTAATATATTTTGTATATATATAAGATATATTAACGAGCAAACGAGTCGGGCTAATGAGCCAGACGAGCTCGAGTTAAACGAGTCAAACTCACGAGCTCCTATCGAGCTTAATCGAGCGAGTCGGGTATGTGTCACTATCTAATCGAGCGAGTTTCAACAATAACGAGCGAGCTTGTACAGTATCGAGCTCGAGTTCGAGTCAAGCTTAGCCAAGCGGGTAGCGAGCGAGCTGTCAAGTGTGTCGGCTCATTTACAACCCTACGTTCTTCCTATTTGGCTACGTATGGATTTTCATAAATACCATGGAAAAAATATAGGACAAAAAAAATATATGACAAAAATTTCCATCAAATCAGGCTGGATGAAATACTCTCCGATTCATCTAAAATAGTGTTAAGTATCTATAAACATTTAAAAAGAACATTAAATTTAGTTTAAATTAGTAAATTACTATTATTAATGTTAAAAATATAATATGTCTTTTAAATGTTTATAAACACTGGTGCTATTTTAAATAGATTGAAAGATATTTTGCTCCAGACTGATTTGGAGAAAATTTCTCTCAAAAAATATAATAGTAAGAAAATAAAATACAAGTTTTATCTAAAAGTCACGTTAATACAAGTTTTCTTTATTTCCATTTTTTTTTTTCGGGGGGCAATTTTAAAGGGTGTTTTCATTTTTTTGTTAAAAAACATTATAATGTGATATTATATAATGATAAAAATATTTTATATTTTTGAGTTATTTGTGAAAAAAAATAAAATAAAATAAAGACGTTTAAAAGCAACTTACCTCTCAACATAAAGGTTCATGTCGAAAGATTTATCTTTTTTTGACATGTCTATATAAGAGGGAGAAAGGGGGGATTCGAACTAGTGACATCCGTTTTATAAGGCGTGGCCCCCATGAAGCAGAAGAATTTCATGGTACCACGCTTCATGAAGTGGAGGTCTCCGATCACCGGTAAAGATTCTTGGCAGATGAGTGAGAGTTAAAGAGCTAATTGATGAAGATACTAATTGGCGGAGAGTTTCTTTGATGAAATGTATTTTTTGGATTGGTACTACGAATGGGAAATTTTAAAGGTGCTTATCATCTTGAAAATGAAAGAAATCTACAGTGTAAAAGAGGAAGTTTTAAAACTCCAATTTATAGTAATTTGCGGCAGAAGATCTAGAATATTAGAGTTCTGGGGATGGTTAAGATGTTCTATGATACCAACCAAAGAAAACCTCTATAAAAGATGGATAGCGCAAGATCCACTTTGTCCTATTTCTGGTTTGGATGTAGAGACCATTAGCCATATGATGTGAAAATGTTTGTCGCCAATAGATGTATGGGTTGAATGGTAATAGAAAGATTCAAAAATGCTCTAGCAAAGAAGATTATTGTCTATGCATATTAGAAAAACTAATGGTGAGGATAGATGAGAAAGATTTGGAGTTAGTGGCTACAATAGCAAGAAGAATTTGGCTTCCTAGAAATATAGTAGTTTGTGGAGGTGATTTTATCTACCTTTCCCGATTAGTAAGAAGCACAAAAGAATCAATGGAAGAATTCCATACAAGTTCACATAGTTTGAAGACTAATATGTAGAGAAATCAAGCAACTATGAGGCCAAGATGGAAAGAGTCACTTATTGAGGTAATAAAAGTAAATTGAGATGCAGCTGTAGACAAAAACAAAAAAAAGTGTGTGGGTACAATTGTGAGGGTAATGTGTTGGCATTTATGTGTTTCAGAAAGCCGTATATATCTTACCCAATAATAGCTAAACCTTTGGCAATATGGAAGGCAATAAAATTTAGTAGAGACTTAAGTCTTCAACATTTCATAGTTAAAGGAATTACATTGGAAATAATACATGTTTTGTGGGAGGAGGGACATTGTTGGAGTCGGTATGGGAAATTGATCGAGGATACAAAAACTATGCTGAATAGTTTTCAGTCATGATATGTGGGGTACATTAATAGAGAAGCAAACGAAATAACCCACTATCTAACGAAGACGGTAATTCATCAATCTTTGCAACAAGTTTGAATAAAAGATTATCCTGTATTTACTCGAAATATTGTACTTGTTAAGCAATTTCTTTCCTCAACAATTTTTTAATGAAAGCCTAAAAGCTTTGCATAAAAATAAAAAAACATTATAAATCTTTGCTTTTTATTAACAACATTTAAAATGAAAATACAAAGTAATCACAATAAAAAGTTAAATACAATTTCAAGATAATTTCTCACTTTCCGGGATAAAGCTATCACCATTTTGATTGGTGGATATGATACAACTTTAGAATATAGATTACACACACAGGAAGACTCTTGACCTTTCATCTCAACGTCCACCATCCCACGTGGCAGCTCCCTTCACCAAGAGAAATCTCACACGGAGAGACAGCTCTGGGAACTTGAAGCTCGATCTGTCTGTCTTTTTCTCTCTCTGATCATCCATTCATGGCGGTCAGTGCATCCTTTTCAGCTGCGGTATGTGTTCGCGGGATCGAATCCAACCACTTCCTATCCTCTGAACCTCGCTTTGCCGGCGTTTTTCCCGCCAGAAAATCGCTCACTGTCGTCGGCATGGCACCCAAAAAGAAGGTACTTCTTTTCTTTTTGTCATTTCCTTGAGTATCCTTCAAATTCATGTTTGGCTGTCGAGAAAATTCTGGGAAAGAGACGGAAAATAACGTCTTAGATTGAAATATGAATTGGAAAAGTCTTAGGAGTGCTTGATTAATTTAGGCAGAGCATTACACAATTGAGCCAACTACATATGAAATGCCCTTTGCTTGTTGCTAGGAGAACAGCTTAGTTGGGTTCGTTTTATTTTCTTGGCATCCAAACAGGAAGTAATCGCATCCATTGTACATTATTATTAGCTTTTAAAATTTTTCCTGGAAAAATTAACCCAATCCCAAGAACCAAAAATCGAGTTCAAAGGCTAACGCCAATACGAAAAGCGCAGGTGAACAAGTTGGACAACGGCTGGGAGAAGCAGTGGTTCGGAGCGGGCATATTCTACGAAGGGTCGGAGGAAGTGGAGGTGGACGTGTTCAAGGAGCTGGAAAAGCGAAAGGTTCTGAGCAACGTCGAGAAGGCCGGGCTTCTGTCCAAAGCGGAGGAGCTGGGCTTCACTCTCTCCTCCATCGAGAAGCTCGGGGTGTTCTCCAAGGCCGAGGACCTGGGCCTTCTCAGCTTGCTTGAGAGGGCCGCCGGCTTCTCGCCCTCCGCTCTCGCCTCCGCCGCTTTGCCAGTGCTGGTGGCGGCGCTGGTGGTAGTCGTGGTGATTCCAGACGATTCTCCGGGGCTGGTGGCTGCGCAGGCCCTGCTGGGCGGGACACTCGCGGCCGGCGGTGCTAGCTTGCTGGTTGCGTCCCTTGTGCTGGGTGGTTTACAAGAAGCTGATTGATTTTCTTTTTCTTCTTGTCTTTTCTTTTGGATTTTGTAGTGTAAGGTGTTGCCAATATGTGCTGAGAAATGCTAACTTTTGGGACACGGATTTGCAATAGATTGGGGAATGAGATAGGATGGCATGGCATGTATAGAGATCAAAAATACTGTCTATTTTTGCAATGTATAGATTATGGCATGTTTCTTATAGTTGCACTACCATTTAGGTCCAAGTAAGAAACATATATATCTATTATCTAATAGACTAATATGAAGTATGTAAAGTGGATAATCTTAAGGGTGAACATTGCATTTCTAGTGAAGGTTGAAAATTGGCATTAAATGACTTTTGTTTTCTCTTTTCTAATGGTTTTTTTTTTTTTTTTTTTTAGGGTAGGGGGGGATGATTTTTTAATTTCTACAAATTGGGTTACTTAGCATGCGAGAATCACACATGTCATTCTTAGAAGCTAGTTTGTAAAAAAATTATGTTTGTTTTGATTTGGTACACTGGAATAGTGACAATTAGGAATAGAAGTGAGTATTTATTTCTAGATACAAAAAAAAAAAAAAATATATGTAATGACTTTTTATTTTCCTAATATGTCCACACATGGGAGAAATGGACGAGGATGATTTAAACTAGTAATATTCACTTTATGAGACGTGATCTTAGGCGATTAAACTACCAATTTGGAACTATAATGACTATTCTTAGAGCCCGTTTGGTTTGCGAAATAGACCTCTGGAATGAAATAATCATTTTTTTGTTTGGTAATAGTCTATTCCTATAATAGTTATTTATGTGGGAATCACTAATCCCTTGCATACATAAAAGCTATTCTTCTAAAAAAAATTAGAGGAATAACTGTTATTGAGGGAAAGAATAAGGTTTTCCCAAAAAACCATATATATAAAAACCACTCATTAACCGTTTTTTTTTTATTATTTAATTTGAGTTTTGGAAAAATTAGAAATTAAATGGGCATTTTAGTAATTTTAGTTTAATTCCAATTATAAAATGTATATTACTACCAAACTAAAGAATTTGAATAATTATTTCATTCCAACATCTTCTATTCCCCGTAATACCTATTTATTTTCCTAATTGAATACCCATTTCGCAAACAAAACTGGGCCTTATTCTTTAGTTTAGTGACAATTCATGACCGACCAAATTTTCTCACCAAAATTGAATCATTTTTTAAAATACTTTGGCTCTATATTATTTCCCAAAAAACTATTGTGTTCTTCATTTTAAGGGAATAACTATTTATGCACAACCAAACAAGGAAAATAATGGGTCATGTACACCCAAACAACCGAATAACTATTTCATTTTTAGGTTTATTCCTACACCAAACGTGACTCTAGCATAAAGATTCCCAAAAAAAAAAAAAAATGGTGCATCAAATAAGTAGTGTATAAAAATGCAAATGCATTATTGGATGTATTTACTACAATAAATATGTCTATATTTGTAACGTATTGGTTTAAAACTTTGTGGTAATGGGAGAAGAAGAGAACCAGTAATTGTAGGTTTGATTTTCTTTATTAGGAGTTATATTAATGGAGCACCTCTTACAAAAAAAGAAAAAAATTCGTAGAAATGGAGATGCGGGGTATCGATCCCCGTACCTCTCGCATGCTAAGCGAGCGCTCTACCATCTGAGCTACATCCCCGTTTGACGTTAATTAGACACACAATACTTAATCAAGTTAGTAATTGGAACAATACATTATACAAACCAGAAACCAAACCTAATTTAAGGTACTCTTCCAAATTATCTAATTAAATCAAACCCAAAAATAAAACGCTGGACTGGAACAGATTCTTCTTGAACCTTAATCTCCTATCTGAGGATCCTGCTTGTTTTGTTTTTCTTTTGTTACCTTAAAACAAGTCCTTTGAACCGTGCTTAAGGCCAAAAAAAAAAAAAATTTAGCCACCTGATTATACCCACTCTAAAAAGACTAGTTAATTTAAAACTTTTTTAAAATTATTTATAAAGTTTAGTCTCTCACCCAATAAGAAAATAATGTGTGGCTTTAACTTCTATAAGCATCTTTCTATATAAGTCATTCACACCATATAAACTACTCAAACGTTGGATTGTTTTATTACTATAATGTGCATTTGAATGGAATATTGAAAACGTGCTTATATATGTTGATCCAAAGCTTTCTTAGGGCATGTTTAGCTGTGCGTTTGAATGACCTAATTAAAAGTGCCTTTAACACTCAAAAAGTTCGTTTGAAGAAAAAACTACATGTTTGTTAAAACAAATTGAAAGCGTTTTTAATAGTCCAAAAATAGACAAAATGCACTTTAATTTGTTTAAAGGTTAAAAATGAAGCTTCTATCAAAATTTTTTTTTTTTTTTACTTAAAAACTTTATTTTTCAAATATAATCCCAAACATGCTCTTATCTCATAAGAAGACGCTTCGAGCATGTATGCCACCATGACGGCCTCTTAAGGCAGGGTCTGTTCTCCAATTCACATAGCCTTCCCATGTGTGCCTCATCCTACAGCGATGAGCGATGGCCCAAATGAATGTAGAAGAAACCAATAGAAAGATCCTTCAGATTTTCCAAATTTCACGTGACTTGTGTCTTTTCTCATGTCTGGTAGAGCCCCAACTTGTATGGAATTGCTTAGACTTTGTGCTAGAAACATGTTCTGAAAAACTACTTGTCTTTTGTCAATTGCCACTTTGTACGTGGTTCCATGCATGAATGATGACAGCATCTTCCATATATGGATAGACATGTTTCTAGTATGGGAAATGCTAGAGATCCGGACATTTTTCCCGAAACTAATTTCCAGAATGATGTGGAGCCAACGTGGTTGAAGCCACGTCTGTTAAATTCAAACAAGTAAAAAAAAAATAGATGGCCCACAGAGATTGCGTTTTGGTTTGGCATTGGAGAAATGGTGTGTCAGAGTGATGGGCAACAAAGACTATTGGTGCACAAGATGACAAAAATTCAATAAAAAAATTTTTCCTTCTCAAATTCATTCCTTTTCATTTCGCCCCAAAATTTTTCCCTCCCACCAAAGAGCGCCTCCTGCCCTCTGTAACATTCTTGTGACTCACCAGCCTCTCCACTACCGGACACCTTCACCTACAATCCATCATCTGTAAAGGTAACTGTGTTTTTTTTTTTTTTTTTTGAGCTATATATTTTTTTAGAGATTTTTTAATTGTTGTTGACGACACATATGGTTGTTTGATTGCTTTCTTACTAGGACTCTCCTACAAAAATTTAGACATTTTTTTGTATTTCACTTAGTTGATTTTGTTTTATTGATAATATTATATCTCTCTTTTGTTGGTTTTTTTTTTAATCGTATAATGAATGGATTTTTTTTTTTTTTTTTTTTTTTGTTAATCTTGGATTTTTGAATGGAAGAACACAGTTATTTAGCTTTCTTGTATAGGGCAATCGTTTTGGTGTATAAAAGTTTTTTTTTGGATTTTTTTTTTTTTTTTAATGTTGATTGTGGATTGACAGGATTGAAACATGTTAAAGGGTTAACCTTGGTGCTTAGAACTAATGAGCATTGTTTGACTTTTGTTTCTTTGATAGAGAGGTTCTTTTAGCACAAAAGTTAAAGAGTTAATTTCTCTCCATCAAGTTAAGATCTCCTGTAATTTGACATTGATACCGAGTTCAATGATGAATGTGAGCAACAATGAAGCTCTTGACCCTCCTCTTGGCCCTCAAATTGGTTAGTTAAAAAAACAATTTGCTTGTATAGTATGATTTGTTAAATTTATGTTAATTGTTTTCTTTTAACTTTGTTTAGATATAACTACACTTGAAAATCAAATGGTTGAAGAACCAACAATTGGTATGATGTTTGATTCTGAAGAAGAGGTTTTTTCATATTATAAGCAATATGCTAAGCAAGTAGGTTTTGGTGTGACAAAAAGATCTCGTAGACTTGGAGATGATGGAAATGTAAGATATTTCACCATTGCATGTCTTCGTGAGGGCAAGTCAAAAAGCAAAGCATCTAATATAGTTAGGCCAAAACCAATGGAGAGAATGGGGTGCAAGGCAAAGATCAATGCAAAAGTAAGTCTAGATGGAAGATTTACATTGTCTAGTGTCGTGCTTGAACACACTCATGTAGTTAGCCCAAGCAAGACAAAATATTTTAGATGCCATAAGAAGTTAAATTCTCGTGTGAAAAGAAAGCTTGAACAACTAGATGATGCTGGAGTCCGTCCGAGTAAAAATTACAAAGCTCTTGCTATTGAAGCGGGTGGGTATGATAATCTTCCATTTGGAGAGAAAGATTGTAGAAATTACATTAACAAAGTAAGGAATGAGTTACTTGGAGAAGGAGATGCAGAAGCATTGCGTAACTATTTAATGAGAATGCAACAAAAAAATGACCGTTTCTTTTATGTCATAGACATTGATGAAGAAAGCCGTTTGAAAAATGTGTTTTGGGCAGATGCACGAAGTAGGGCAGCATATGAATCTTTTGGAGACGTCATAACATTTGACACTACATACTTGACTAATAAATACAAGATGTCGTTTGCACCTTTTGTTGGAGTGAATCACCATGGTCAATCCATACTTTTTGGGTGTGGGTTACTATCAAATGAGAATACCGATACTTTTGTGTGGTTGTTCGAAACATGGTTGAAATGCATGTCAGACCGAGCTCCAAATGCAATTATAACTGATCAAGATAGAGCTATGCAAGCTGCAATTCGGAGAGTATTTCCAAGAGCTAATCATAGATTTTGTTTATGGCATATAATGAGCAAAGTTCCGCATAAGCTTGGATCTTATTCTCAATATGAAAACTTTAAGGGTGCTCTATTAAATTGCGTATATGACTCTTTGACTTGTGATGAATTTGAAACAAGATGGCAACAAGTAGTTGAGAAATATAATCTTCAAGAGAATGCATGGCTATGTCAATTATATGGAGAGCGGCATCAATGGGTACCGGCATATGTGAAAGGTATATTTTGGGCCGGAATGTCCACTACACAACGAAGTGAGAGTATGAATGCCTTTTTTGATGGTTATGTGGGGCCAAAGACTCCGTTGAAGAAATTTGTTGGGGATTATGACAATGCTTTGATGAGAATGGTGGAGAACGAGCGTCTAGCTGATTTTGGTTCGTACAATAAAATGTTTCCACTTATAACTCTTCATTCTATTGAGCGTCAACTTCAAGCTATTTACACAAATGAAAAGTTCAAAGAAGTTCAAGAAGAGTTTAGGGGATTCATGATGTGTTTGCCATCCTTACTAAAATGCGAAGGTGCGATTTCTACATATGAAGTTATTGATCGTGTAAGAGTTAGTGGTGACTTCATAAAAGAAGTAAAATATTGTGTTTACTTTAATGACACTGAATGTGAGGTACAATGCACTTGTAGATTGTTTGAATTCAGAGGAATCATGTGCAGGCATGCCCTTATTGTTCTTACCTTGGTGAAAGATGTGAAAGAGTTGCCATCCAAATATATTCTTGACCGATGGAGGAAGGACTTGAAACGAAAATATACTTTTGTTAAAAGTAGTTATGACGATTTGAGTGGCAATCCTAAAGCACAAAAATATGATGATTTATGCAATGATTTTTCTGAAGTAGCATTTCTCGCGTCAGATTACAATGAAACCTATATGACAATGAAGGCTTGTATACGTAAGTTAAAGGAGGAATTGCTTTGTAATGGGTTAAGAAGTGAAAGCAGTTTGAGTAGTGCACCTTCTCTTCACATTCCGGGTGCATATTCGATTTGTAATGAAGCAACTGATGGGAGGTATCAGAAATGTAACAAGTTGCGGAGTCCTTTAGTTGCAAAAAGTAAAGGAAAGCCCTCGTCAACACGAAAGCAATCCATTGTAGAAAAAGTTGTTAGAAAGTTAAAATTAACGAAGGTGAAGAAATGACAAGAGCAAGTAGCAATTTGTATTCCTATTTTGATCCGTGTATTCCTATTTTGATCCTTGATACTCTACTGTTAGGAATACCTTGAAACTCTATAGTTTGTATTCCTATTACTCTATAGTTTGTATTCCTATTTTGATCCTTGAAACTCTACAGTTTCAATTTGTATTCTTGTTTTGTATTCTTATTTTGATCCTTGAAACTCAACAATTTCAATTTGTATTCCTGTTTTGTATTTTTATTTTGATCCTTGAAACTTTACAGTTTCAGTTTGTATTCCTGTTTTGTAGATTTGCTTCTCTTTCTTGTTTGTAGTTATGCTTCAAGAAAAGCAAATGTACCCAACTGGTTTTTTTTTTTTTTTTGGTTTGTTGAGGATGTCATATCCAATGCTATAAAACATTCATAGCTAGAATATAGAAGAAAGATTTATTAATGTCATTTAATAAATATGTTAATGATGTATACAGATCTTCGAGTTACAAAATCCATGTATGATGTATTCAATAGCAAAAAATTCTGATTTCCAGCAAGTGTTTTTTTTGGATGACACTATAAACAAATAGACAAATATTAGTAGTTTCATTGTATATGACAGACTTTTTAACCATCTTTACAACAACAATGATCAAAATATGAATATGGTCTTCAATCCCTCAAAACTTCAAGGTCTTCAATCCCTCAACGACTGCAACCTCCCAAGTACAGTAGACTACTGCAAAACCAGCTTTTTAATCGGACATACTCCAACTTTATCCATTACTTCAAGCTTTCTTTTCACACAAGCATTTATTCAACCAATTGGAGAGCCAAAATGAAAGAGCTTCATCATTGATCCTACTTCACAAGTTACAATAGGTCCTGACAGATTATACCAAGAAAAAAATATCAAGATTGGTAATTTTTTGAAAAATGTATGCCCAATAACATTACAGATACAATTAATTAGAATACACAAACAGAAAACTAATTAAAATCAAGCATCCCATTTGTGTTTTCAAGTATTCTTTGTCGTCCAAACAACAACCCACTCTACACAGATAAATCTCACAAAACAATCAACATTCAAAAGAAAACTGCCACAACCTGTAACACCCAGAACCCCATTTGGTTTGGATTCCAAAAACAGGAAAAACTGCCCAGAATTTCTCAGAACAGGAAAAGCTGTAGAAAAAAAACTAACAAACCCAAACCACCATCTGTAGAAAAAAAAACGAGAAACCCAAAAGCAAAAAATAAACAAGCAAATCATCAAACAAAGCAGCTGCACATGTAAAACTACCACAAATCCAAAAGCCCAACGGAGCAAACAATAGCCAAACAGTAAATGGAAAAACATAAATCTTCTCCCAGTTGGAATCAAAATCAAAAAATGAAAAGAACAGAGAAAATTCTCATACCCATTCTGTCGGTGGGAATTTTGGTGGTATTGGTGGCCTGGCTCGTCGGTGGTGGTACGCCTCGGGTCGTCGGTCAGCGGCGGAGGTGTGTTGAAAGGAGGGATTTGACCAAAATCCATTCTTGGACAGTGGCCGGAATGCTTTCGCCGGTGTGAGAGAGAGACAGGAGTGACGGAGGGAGAGCAAGGCCCGTTCTTCTTCGCCGTGGCCGGAACCCTTGCACCGGAGTGAGAGATACGGTAAGCGGCGGAGGTGGCTGTTGGCCGTAGTGGGAGAGAGGGTGAGCGAGGGATGGAGAGCAGGAGAGGGAGAGGAGAGGGTTTCTTGTGATTTTTGATTTAGAAAGGCAGAGGGAGAGAGAGCGTGTTTCTGATAGAGGTCGAGAGGGGGAAAGAGCAAGAGGGAGAAAGGGAGAGGGAGAGAGGGTGAGGAACATCTACCGACAGAGGAGAGAGAGATGG
>NC_081543.1:2877803-2940320 GCF_901000735.1 Corylus avellana
TTTGAGTTCAGGGCGTGACATTACAAGCTAAGAACAGATGGTATCACGATTTACCTCAATATGGATGCACCTAGGCAATACAGGAGTAGATTTTCAAAAAGTAAATACTATGCTACAAGGAAATAATAAAATTATTTACGCCAAATTACTGATCAATAAACAAGCATCACACATCTACAAAGGTTTAATCATCTCCATGGTTGTGGACATTTACAAACCTTTGTCTTGGTCTCACATCGCACATCCAATTGCTGCAACCGAAGAGTGAGATGGCCAGCAATCTGACTTCCAAGGAACCAAGGCAAACAATGGCATCCTGGCTCAAGCACTTCGTCAAACTTGCCAAATCTCTCCTTGATAGCCACCTTGGATTGGTCAACTTGTACACAACAGAACAGATTGCCCATCTTCTCTTCAGGATGTTAGAATCTCTAAAACATATGCAGATAAATCAGCATGTTGTTGGAAACAGAGAAAAATGACATCCAGAGCTTTTTATATAATTTTGAAAGACTCCAAAAGATGAAACAGCAGAAGAGTGAATGATATTTTCCAGACACTAATTTTTCTATGACAGACCAGCGTACATAGTAAATAGAAACCTACAGAAAAGCTATACCCATAAAAGTCCCCAAAATGAACGGCAGGCCTATATTTGGAAAAATAGAAACCAAAAACGTCACACAACAAATATTTTGCTGTTCATAAAAATCTCATAATCTACTCGGTAAATAAAATTTACCATATATTGATTGCTAACCATTTCCTTTGATGAATTTCATTGTTTGAAGATTATCCAAAAATTGCTTCATGAATAAATTGAATAAAAGCATTAGGGCAAAGAATATTTACAGAAAAGGAGATTAAAGAAAAGCATGTCATGAATACACACACATCAAGCACATTCAATCCTCATAAGAGGTAGTTCAAGGCTTCAGAATCCACAGCTTCACAACAAGAACACAGGAAGCAAGAAAGTTCATTTTACTTCAAAGAGAAGAGAGACAGAGAGACTTACAATTCAAAAGGCAAAGGAAGAGAGCAAGAAACAAACTAGACCTTAATCACTTTTATATAGACCCCAACAGGATGATGTAAGCAATCTTTTCAACAATAGCCAAAATCCATGTAAATAAAATAATTTTCTTGTATTCTATTTTATCCTCTAGAAATTTTGCGTAAACCAATACAAGGAAGTCAACAAATTACAACCCCTTTGCTTCTCTGCCATCGACAGCCTTCCAAATGCAAAGATATGAGCCTGCCAGGAAGATTCTACAAAGCTTCAACTCTAAAGGTTACTACAAATTTTAATTTTTTTTTTAAAAAAAAACACCTTTAAAATATATATATTTTTTGTTTTGGATTAACAGCTAATTGTCAGGATAAACATAGAAAATTTCGTCAAGCCTACTTAAAAAGTTTGCAGCTTGCAGCATTACAAATAGTCTCCATCGTGATACAATCTAGAAAAAGTAATACTATTATATAGCAGAACAAGAAAGAACAATAAACATTCTTAAGAGAATTTATAAAAGAAAAGAACACACTTTGGAACATGACAACTAACATTTTGCCGTATATCAACTAGAAACGACATGTTGGGGTTCTTGTTAAGCGTGATCATATTCATTCGAATAATTCCCATTCATAAAAATCATCAACTGCACATTTCACAATAAAACTGTAATCATTCATAGTCCGTAAATGATAATGAAGCAAAAAGAACCCTTTAATAAAGAAAAGGGTATGTAGATCAGTAGATCACAGAGTCTGACTTTAATACTTTTCAAAGCAACAGAATAAAGTTTGTAAAGCAAAAGAAAATCCCACAAAGACCCACTAGTGAAATTAGATTGAAAAGCAAGAGAAGACGAAATTCTTACCTGGATTTGCTTTTCTGGCAACAAATTGACCCTTTCAAGAGGACGAAGAGAAAGACGACTATGTTGTCTGAGCAGCCACCAGAAAGGTAATAACCGTGGGTTGAAGATGAAACTGCGGGTTCACAAACCTAGGCAGATTTATGTCAAAATCTTGATTAAAGTCTGTCCTCCACGTTTCTTCTTCCCAGGGCCATAAATGAGCCGAGCCGAGTCAAGTATTAGCAAACTCGGCTTGGCTCATTTAAAAAAATATTTAATTGAGTCGATCTCGTGCTCGAGTCGAGCTAAGAACCCTTTGCTCAGGATCGGCTCATTGGAATAATCTGGTGCTCAAGATCGAGCCCATGATCGACAAAAATTTGATTTCGAACAAGCCAAGTCGAGCTCAAGCCGAGCCCTCATGAGCTCGACTCAGCTCTCGCTAAGGAAATTCTTAAGCGAGCTCAAGCCTAGAAGTAGATGATAACTGGGCTTGAAATTTTTTTTTTTAAGAAATCAACTTCACTTAAAAAATTCATTCCTTTTCACCATTTAATATTCCAGTGGCGAGCACCCAGGGTATTTTAGTGATTTATTCACTTCCCATTAAGTGGCTTGGAGTAAATGAATAATATAAGTAAGTATTTTAATTGTCCTGACTATATGAATTGTGCTAACATATATACAAATATTAAGTAACATTTTTTTTTTTTGTCAAAATAACATATAGTTAATTATACTCAATTAGTAATTTAATATATACTAACTTAGTTAATAAGTTAGTTTATTAACTAACTAGTTAGTAGTTAGTATGCTAATACTAATATATAACGCACATATACATATTTAAATTTATATAACTATTTTTTGTAATATATTTTGTATATATATAAGATATATTAACGAGCAAACGAGTCGGGCTAATGAGCCAGACGAGCTCGAGTTAAACGAGTCAAACTCACGAGCTCCTATCGAGCTTAATCGAGCGAGTCGGGTATGTGTCACTATCTAATCGAGCGAGTTTCAACAATAACGAGCGAGCTTGTACAGTATCGAGCTCGAGTTCGAGTCAAGCTTAGCCAAGCGGGTAGCGAGCGAGCTGTCAAGTGTGTCGGCTCATTTACAGCCCTACGTTCTTCCTATTTGGCTACGTATGGATTTTCATAAATACCATGGAAAAAATATAGGACAAAAAAAATATATGACAAAAATTTCCATCAAATCAGGCTGGATGAAATACTCTCTGATTCATCTAAAATAGTGTTAAGTATCTATAAACATTTAAAAAGAACATTAAATTTAGTTTAAATTAGTAAATTACTATTAATAATGTTAAAAATATAATGTGTCTTTTAAATGTTTATAAACACTGGTGCTATTTTAAATAGATTGAAAGATATTTTGCTCAAGACTGATTTGGAGAAAATTTCTCTCAAAAAATATAATAGTAAGAAAATAAAATACAAGTTTTATCTAAAAGTCACGTTAATACAAGTTTTCTTTATTTCCATTTTTTTTTTCGGGGGGCAATTTTAAAGGGTGTTTTCATTTTTTTGTTAAAAAACATTATAATGTGATATTATATAATGATAAAAATATTTTATATTTTTGAGTTATTTGTGAAAAAAAAATAAAATAAAATAAAGAGGTTTAAAAGCAACTTACCTCTCAACATATAAGTTCATGTCAAAAGATTTATCTTTTTTTGACATGTTTATATAAGAGGGAGAAAGGGGTGATTCGAACTAGTGACATCCGTTTTATAAGGCGTGGCCCCCATGAAGCAGAAGAATTTCATGGTACCACGCTTCATGAAGTGGAGGTCTCCGATCACCGGTAAAGATTCTTGGCAGATGAGTAAGAGTTAAAGAGCTAATTGATGAAGATACTAATTGGCGGAGAGTTTCTTTGATGAAATATATTTTTTGGATTGGTACTACGAATGGGAAATTTTAAAGGTGCTTATCATCTTGAAAATGAAAGAAATCTACAGTGTAAAAGAGGAAGTTTTAAAACTCCAATTTATAGTAATTTGCGGCAGAAGATCTAGAATATTAGAGTTCTGGGGATGGTTAAGATGTTCTATGATACCAACCAAAGAAAACCTCTATAAAAGATGGATAGCGCAAGATCCACTTTGTCCTATTTCTGGTTTGGATGTAGAGACCATTAGCCATATGATGTGAAAATGTTTGTCGCCAATAGATGTATGGGTTGAATGGTAATAGAAAGATTCAAAAATGCTCTAGCAAAGAAGATTATTGTCTATGCATATTAGAAAAACTAATGGTGAGGATAGATGAGAAAGATTTGGAGTTGGTGGCTACAATAGCAAGAAGAATTTGGCTTCCTAGAAATATAGTAGTTTGTGGAGGTGATTTTATCTACCTTTCCCGATTAGTAAGAAGCACAAAAGAATCAATGGAAGAATTCCATACAAGTTCACATAGTTTGAAGACTAATATGTAGAGAAATCAAGCAACTATGAGGCCAAGATGGAAAGAGTCACTTATTGAGGTAATAAAAGTAAATTGAGATGCAGCTGTAGACAAAAAAAAAAAAAAAAAAAAAGTGTGTGGGTACAATTGTGAGGGTAATGTGTTGGCATTTATGTGTTTCAGAAAGCCGTATATATCTGACCCAATAATAGCTAAACCTTTGGCAATATGGAAGGCAATAAAATTTAGTAGAGACTTAAGGCTTCAACATTTCATAGTTAAAGGAATTACATTGGAAATAATACATGTTTTGTGGGAGGAGGGACATTGTTGGAGTCGGTATGGGAAATTGATCGAGGATACAAAAACTATGCTGAATAGTTTTCAGTCATGATATGTGGGGTACATTAATAGAGAAGCAAACGAAATAACCCACTATCTAACGAAGACGGTAATTCATCAATCTTTGCAACAAGTTTGAATAAAAGATTATCCTGTATTTACTCGAAATATTGTACTTGTTAAGCAATTTCTTTCCTCAACAATTTTTTAATGAAAGCCTAAAAGCTTTGCATAAAAATAAAAAAACATTATAAATCTTTGCTTTTTATTAACAACATTTAAAATGAAAATACAAAGTAATCACAATAAAAAGTTAAATACAATTTCAAGATAATTTCTCTCTTTCCGGGATAAAGCTATCACCATTTTGATTGGTGGATATGATACAACTATAGAATATAGATTACACACACAGGAAGACTCTTGACCTTTCATCTCAACGTCCACCATCCCACGTGGCAGCTCCCTTCACCAAGAGAAATCTCACACGGAGAGACAGCTCTGGGAACTTGAAGCTCGATCTGTCTGTCTTTTTCTCTCTCTGATCATCCATTCATGGCGGTCAGTGCATCCTTTTCAGCTGCGGTATGTGTTCGCGGGATCGAATCCAACCACTTCCTATCCTCTGAACCTCGCTTTGCCGGCGTTTTTCCCGCCAGAAAATCGCTCACTGTCGTCGGCATGGCACCCAAAAAGAAGGTACTTCTTTTCTTTTTGTCATTTCCTTGAGTATCCTTCAAATTCATGTTTGGCTGTCGAGAAAATTCTGGGAAAGAGACGGAAAATAACGTCTTAGATTGAAACATGAATTGGAAAAGTCTTAGGAGTGCTTGATTAATTTAGGCAGAGCATTACACAATTGAGCCAACTACATATGAAATGCCCTTTGCTTGTTGCTAAGAGAACAGCTTAGTTGGGTTCGTTTTATTTTCTTGGCATCCAAACAGGAAGTAATCGCATCCATTGTACATTATTATTAGCTTTTAAAATTTTTCCTGGAAAAATTAACCCAATCCCAAGAACCAAAAATCGAGTTCAAAGGCTAACGCCAATACGAAAAGCGCAGGTGAACAAGTTGGACAACGGCTGGGAGAAGCAGTGGTTCGGAGCGGGCATATTCTACGAAGGGTCGGAGGAAGTGGAGGTGGACGTGTTCAAGGAGCTGGAAAAGCGAAAGGTTCTGAGCAACGTCGAGAAGGCCGGGCTTCTGTCCAAAGCGGAGGAGCTGGGCTTCACTCTCTCCTCCATCGAGAAGCTCGGGGTGTTCTCCAAGGCCGAGGACCTGGGCCTTCTCAGCTTGCTTGAGAGGGCCGCCGGCTTCTCGCCCTCCGCTCTCGCCTCCGCCGCTTTGCCAGTGCTGGTGGCGGCGCTGGTGGTAGTCGTGGTGATTCCAGACGATTCTCCGGGGCTGGTGGCTGCGCAGGCCCTGCTGGGCGGGACACTCGCGGCCGGCGGTGCTAGCTTGCTGGTTGCGTCCCTTGTGCTGGGTGGTTTACAAGAAGCTGATTGATTTTCTTTTTCTTCTTGTCTTTTCTTTTGGATTTTGTAGTGTAAGGTGTTGCCAATATGTGCTGAGAAATGCTAACTTTTGGGACACGGATTTGCAATAGATTGGGGAATGAGATAGGATGGCATGGCATGTATAGAGATCAAAAATACTGTCTATTTTTGCAATGTATAGATTATGGCATGTTTCTTATAGTTGCACTACCATTTAGGTCCAAGTAAGAAACATATATATCTATTATCTAATAGACTAATATGAAGTATGTAAAGTGGATAATCTTAAGGGTGAACATTGCATTTCTAGTGAAGGTTGAAAATTGGCATTAAATGACTTTTGTTTTCTCTTTTCTAATGGTTTTTTTTTTTTTTTTTTTAGGGTAGGGGGGGATGATTTTTTAATTTCTACAAATT
Organism: Corylus avellana; assembly: GCF_901000735.1. Classification (NCBI taxonomy): domain Eukaryota; kingdom Viridiplantae; phylum Streptophyta; class Magnoliopsida; order Fagales; family Betulaceae; genus Corylus; species Corylus avellana. The sequence goes on from NC_081543.1 coordinate 2,884,366, forward strand.
GGGTTACTTAGCATGCGAGAATCACACATGTCATTCTTAGAAGCTAGTTTGTAAAAAAATTATGTTTGTTTTGATTTGGTACACCCGAATAGTGACAATTAGGAATAGAAGTGAGTATTTATTTCTAGATACAAAAAAAAAATAAAAATGTAATGACTTTTTATTTTCCTAATATGTCCACACATGGGAGAAATGGGCGAGGATGATTTAAACTAGTAATATTCACTTTATGAGACGTGATCCTAGGCGATTAAACTACCAATTTGGAACTATAATGACTATTCTTAGAGCCCGTTTGGTTTGCGAAATAGACTCCTGGAATGGAATAATCATTTTTTTGTTTGGTAATGGTCTATTCCTATAATAGTTATTTATGTGGGAATCACTAATCCCTTGCACACATAATAGCTATTCTTCTAAAAAAAAATTAGAGAAATAACTATTATTGAGGGAAAGAATAAGGTTTTCCCAAAAAACCATATATATAAAAACCAATCGTTAACCTTTTTTTTTTTAATTTGAGTTTTGAAAAAATTAGAAATTAAATAGGCATTTTAGTAATTTTAGTTTAATTCCAATTATAAAATGTATATTACTACCAAACTAAAGAATTTGAATAATTATTTCATTCCAACATCTTCTATTACCAGTAATACCTATTTATTTTCCTAATTGAATACCCATTTCGCAAACAAAACTGGGCCTTATTCTTTAGTTTAGTGACAATTCATGACGGACCAAATTTTCTCACCAAAATTGAATCATTTTTTAAAATACTTTGGCTCTATATTATTTCCCAAAAAACTATTGTGTTCCTCATTTTAAGGGAATAACTATTTATGCACAACCAAACAAGGAAAATAATGGGTCATGTACACCCAAACAACCGAATAACTATTTCATTTTTAGGTTTATTCCTACACCAAACGTGACTCTAGCATAAAGATTCCCAAAAAAAAAAAAAAAACCTGCATCAAATAAGTAGTGTATAAAAATGCAAATGCATTATTGGATTTATTTACTACAATAAATATGTCTATATTTGTAACGTATTGGTTTAAAACTTTGTGGTAATGGGAGAAGAAGAGAACCAGTAATTGTAGGTTTGATTTTCTTTATTAAGAGTTATATTAATGGAGCACCTCTTACAAGCAAAAATTTTCATAGAAATGGAGATGCGGGGTATCGATCCCCGTACCTCTCGCATGCTAAGCGAGCGCTCTACCATCTGAGCTACATCCCCGTTTGATGTTAATTAGACACACAATACTTAATCAAGTTAGTAATTGGAACAATACATTATACAAACCAGAAACCAAACCTAATTTAAGGTACTCTTCCAAATTATCTAATTAAATCAAACCCAAAAATAAAACGCTGGACTGGAACAGATTCTTCTTGAACCTTAATCTCCTATCTGAGGATCCTGCTTGTTTTGTTTTTCTTTTGTTATCTTAAAACAAGTCCTTTGAACCGTACTTAAGGCCAAAAAAAAAAAAATTTAGCCACCTGATTATACCCACTCTAAAAAGACTAGTTAATTTAAAACTTTCTTAAAATTATTTATAAAGTTTAGTCTCTCACCCAATAAGAAAATAATGTGTGGCTTTAACTTCTATAAGCATCTTTCTATATAAGTCATTCACACCATATAAACTACTCAAACGTTGGATTGTTTTATTACTATAATGTGCATTTGAATGGAATATTGAAAACGTGCTTATATATGTTGATCCAAAGCTTTCTTAGGGCATGTTTAGCTGTGCGTTTGAATGACCTAATTAAAAGTGCCTTTAACACTCAAAAAGTTCGTTTGAAGAAAAAACTACATGTTTGTTAAAACAAATTGAAAGCGTTTTTAATAGTCCAAAAATAGACAAAATGCACTTTAATTTGTTTAAAGGTTAAAAATGAAGCTTCTATCAAAATTTTTTTTTTTTTTTACTTAAAAACTTTATTTTTCAAATATAATCCCAAACATGCTCTTATCTCATAAGAAGACGCTTCGAGCATGTATGCCACCATGACGGCCTCTTAAGGCAGGGTCTGTTCTCCAATTCACATAGCCTTCCCATGTGTGCCTCATCCTACAGCGATGAGCGATGGCCCAAATGAATGTAGAAGAAACCAATAGAAAGATCCTTCAGATTTTCCAAATTTCACGTGACTTCTGTCTTTTCTCATGTCTGGTAGAGCCCCAACTTGTATGGAATTGCTTAGACTTTGTGCTAGAAACATGTTCTGAAAAACTACTTGTCTTTTGTCAATTGCCACTTTGTACGTGGTTCCATGCATGAATGATGACAGCATCTTCCATATATGGATAGACATGTTTCTAGTAGATATACCGTACTTTTCTCATCTTTCTAATTTTTAAAATTCCTGTTGAATCTCTGAATCGGAAGAAGAAATAAATTATTTCTCTTGTAATAATCCCATAACTTAAGAATATTTCATTGCTAGCTTTTGATTCTTGAAGTGTGTGTATATATATATATATATATATATATATATATATATATAATCAATTTTGATATACCAAGACGTTTATAAATTTTTTAGGAACTTGTAGTTTATCCATTTAAGATGAATATTGAAGTCCAATATGTTTAGGCCATGGACCATTAAGCTTTGGGCCGTGGCCATTAAGAGAAGACATTAGAGTACGGACCATTTTGGACCAGAATGCTGTTGCTTTGTAATAATAGGGCCAGTACCGAAATGTTTTTTTTTTTTTTAAAAATAATAATAAATAAATAATAAGAAGAATAAAAATAATAAGTATGTTTTTAAGGGTAATTCAGGATTGAACAAATAAACCAAAGAGAAGCTTTTTCTCATCGTGGACTGTAGAGCAAGGGATTTATTGAGAAAATTCTCTATCGTATTTCGGATATTATTTCTGTAAAGCGTTGTGATTATTGTTTGTTTTGCTATCTATAAAAGTCGCTCCATTCCTTTAAAAAAATAAAAATAAACAAATAAACCAAAGAACCCTAATCGCACTTGAGCTTGAACTTGTGTATGGTCACTTTCAAAGTTTAAGTTGACAAGATTTTTGGATGGCGGTTTGATATTTTGTGAGGAGCCAATTACCTAACTGTATAGGTCAGAAGATGTGCATTATATTACTGTGGTCCATTGAGTTTCATTCAAGTTATCTGCATATGCTGGTTGGCCCAAACATCCATTACACACGTACAAGATTGTGCCATTGGGAATTAGCACTTTATCTTAACGTGCAAAGCTTCCGAGAAATGTTGATGTTTTGACTTAGATTGCCAAATTGCAAGAGGCATTGGCATAAAAAATGGCAGCCCATTTGACGTGATCGGTACAAACTAGAAGTGACCAGGATTCTTTGAAATTTTCTGTCCGAATTCCAAAGACTCAGAGAGGAGAGTATGGGTTTCGGAGACCCACTCGAGCACATGGAGAACATGCCAATAACTAAGGGTAGGTATCAGTTCGGTCAGTGTCAATAGGGACATTTTCACTTGCCGATTCATAAAAGTTGGTTAAGTTAATTAATTAACCGACTTTATATCGACAAATAATAGTTTTGACCTTTTTAGTTAGTCGGTTAATAGGTAGTCAGTTAAGTGGGTTAATTATCGGTTACAAGTTTTTATGTTAATATTTATTAATTTCCTTGTAACTACAAAATCAATAAAGAATATGTTTTATAAATGAAAAGATAAGGTAAATTCATGGAACATGAACTAAAATGACAACCACAAATCAGCTTGACAAATACAATAAGAAAAGTTACAAGATAAAATTCAAAATTCACTTGAAAAATTAGCAAAGTCGTTTAATCGATAAATTTTGTTTTTTACCGCCTACCGAACCGATGTTAAAACAACATTTTTATTCTACCTACCAACCGCCGGAAGTCGGTTGTCAATCGGTGACAATTCGGTGGCAGTTGGTAAGTGGTAAACTGTTAATCTACCCACCCTTACCAATGACCTTGTAGATACATGCAACATTAGCTAGAAGTGCCATTGTTGTTTATGAACTTTTTATTCTTGTGTTGATGGAACGAATTCGAATTTGAAGAGGGTGGTTAGCTTTCTTGTTCAATTCCAGCGGTCATGATCAAGGTTGAAGTGAAAAGGCCAGAAGCATTGGAAGCTCATATGCTGGACAACTAACCAGTGTGGCATGACAATTACGCAATGTGTTGATGGGTATAACACACAGATCCCCTCCTTCGAGTTGGTCCAATGAGGAGGACATGTGACCTTTGTCCTTGTAGCTTTGGACCATTGTTCATGCTATAATGAAGTGCTATGAAAATAAGAGGAGAGGGGGCAATTACACATGCACACAACAGTCTTCCTTTTTGTAGTAGATTGTTAATGCTAAAATTCGAGAAGAAACTATATATGATACGAATAGTTAATGTGAGATGACAGGTAGGCCTCGAACTAGTTTGAACAAATGCTCTAACTGACTGCGCAATTATCAAAACATGTGCAATGCTCACCTACCTTCTAACATTGGTTGCCTTTATTACATGCAATAGTCAGTTAATTACATCCGATCTCAGTCTCTCATGGTGCGTCCTTCATAAAGCACTCACCCTCGATATTAATCCAAGTTTAATGAGTCCTATTAATCTATCTATGTAGTACAAATAACTCTACCGAAATACATAATACATTTTAAAATATAAAATATATATATATTTTTGACCATTATGCCGCATTAAAATATTTTTTGGATTAAAAAAGAAAACCTTGAAATAGTTTCATTTTCATAGACGATTTGACTCATTCTTATGCCGACCAATAGAATTGAGAAAAAGAATATACATTAGTTTATGTGATATAAGTACAAATATCGAAGCAACTCTCAGGTGAGACCATACAAAATTTTTTTTATCATTTTATAAAATGCTGTGGAGGACAGGGATGGGCCCATGGTTACATGGGGTGTGAGCCAATGGGGACCCGACGTGTTGGAAGCCGAGGCTGGCGGAGCCCCATAGGGTGGTGACCGAGTCAGAGAAGCGGTGAGCCATCTGCCAGTACTTAATTCTCGAGATTGGCCTTGGCCACACCCCTTGCTCACCACTGATAGCGACTGATTGGACAGGATTCCTTTGTCTTTTTCCCCCTCTCTCTTTGCCTCGTTGTCATGCACAGATCGGCCCATACCTTCCCTCACTTATCAAAATTACCCCCCCCTTTGTATTGTATCATTCTCTCTCTAAATATTTGTTTCATAGCCAAATTTTAATTCCAAAAAAAGAAAAAAAAAAAAGAAAAAAAAGCAATTTAATAAAAACGTAATTTTAAAAAAAAGTTAAAAATTTGTTAAAATTGCAGTTTCGGCATTTTACATCGTGTATTTAAAAAAATACACTATTTATTGTGTTGTGTAAATTTTAATACTCGCTTTCAAACTTTGCATTTTTTCCTTTAACGCTGTAGTTTTTCTTTAATGACCTACAAAATACTAAAAACACAGAAGTAACATAAAATATTAAATAACGACATAACTAAAGGATTAACTAATGTAAATAAAATGGTACAAAATGCAATATTTGACACTTATCATATTGATTGAAAACGTATATTTTTTTCACGTTTACAAATTGGTTTTTTTTTTTTGGTCAAACATGCTCGTAAACACAATGTAGGCACACTCTTAAACAATATATGATGTTATATATGTTGTGAGTGTTGAGTTACATATTAAAATAAAAAATAAAAAAATAGTAATTAAGATATTTAAGTGATCCAAGCCCCTTAACTTAGACTTTTAAATTAGATTGATGTTCAAATATGTATATTAATATACTTTAATAAAAACTCTCAAACCATTTAACAATTCTTTTACTCCTATTAAGCTTGCAAACATAAAAATTTGAAGGAATAAGTAAATTTACCTCTTCTACCTACCAAATAATTTACAATGTCCTGTAAATATCTTCTCAAACTACTTGTGGTTGCAATGTCCCGTTTTATCCAAAAATAACAAAAATAACCATGATTAAAAAAAAAAAAAAAGTGTATTTGATATATATATATATATATATATATATATATATAGGCAACAAAATAAAATTTAGGCAACATCAAAACCATTTTGATATGAAAGCTTGGTTATCTAAATATGATATTTCATTTTCTTTTAGTAAAGTCATGTCACGTGATGTGTAAGTTTATTAATTCAAGCCCTTTCATGGTGAAACAACAGCATTCTATATATGTAGACTTCCATGGCTTTTAGCTTAGATGAAAGCTTGTAGTTTCAAAATTCCTATTATTCTATGCTCTTTCATGATAGAAAAAAATAATAATAAAAAAAAAAAAATAAAAAAAAAAAATAGCACAAGTCTCCCTCTAGCTAGGAGGGACATTATAGTAATTTTAACTATTTCCACCCTCTGCTTATACCCCCATCAGGATCTCCTTTCAGAGGAAAAGTAACTCTTCTCTTTTGCTCTGTTCTCAGACTGCAACCAAATACCACTTCCTCTGCAACTCTGTTTCACTTTTCTTCCCAAACCGTGGTTGAAAATTTGAAATCCTCTTTCTTCAGATTTTTTTTTTTCCTCCTCTTCTGAGTGATGGCTGTGAGCAGCCGGTGCTCCCATACTTCCCACATCACTGAGATCATCATCACCAGCTTCTTCCGCCACAAGCCTTAGATCGTTGCACGAAAACAGGGCCGTTTGATTAGCCTAACCCAGATGAGAAAAAACTGATTGGGTCTTAGAAATTATATTATGGCGGGTGGCAGGGTCTTTAACAGTGCTAGTAGTGGTGGTTCCAGTTTGAGTGTTTTGTTTCAGAATCAAAAGGCTTCTTGCGCTTCTGAGCCTCTTGATTCTCTTTTCCTTTCTGGGTCTTCCCCTTCTTTCCTTGGTATACTCTCTCTTCTTGATTTTCTTTTCTTTTCTCTCTCGTTTCGTTTCAATTTATTCTTGTTTTTAGATGAACTACTACTAATATGGTATCGTGGGTATTTTCTAGTCTTGAATTCGATATATTTGCCTCTAATTTTGCTTTGACTTCGTGAAAGGATTTCACTTTCCTCATGATCAATCGATAATATCACAGAATTGCACTCAAACAACCAAACTGAGTTTATATTTTTATCAAAAAAAGAAGAAGAAAGAAGAGAATTTTGCCACCAGTACCCAATTAATCTGGGTAGCAAACCCAACCGAATTCCAAATAATTGGACTTCAAATGTCAAAATGCTATGTTAGCCATTCAAGACTTGGTTTACAATTTTTTTTGTTTTAGATTGAACTGATGGTGTGATTCTGTTTCAGGTTCAAGATCTATGGTTTGCTTTGAAGATGTTCGCGGAGGAAACGGATCAAACAGGCCGTTTTTCCGCTCGTATGATCACGAAGACAATGGAGACGATGAACTGGAAGACTATTTTCATCAACCTGAGAAGAAGAGACGGCTAACCGTCGACCAGGTCCAGTTTCTCGAGAAAAGTTTCGAGGTGGATAACAAGCTTGAACCCGAAAGGAAAACCCAGCTCGCAAAGGACCTTGGCTTGCAGCCTCGTCAGGTTGCCATTTGGTTTCAGAACCGCCGGGCTCGGTGGAAGACCAAACAGCTCGAGAAGGATTACGAGGTTTTGCAAGCAAGCTATGACAGCCTCAAGGCTGACTATGACAACCTCCTCAAGGAAAAAAATGAACTAAAGGCAGAGGTAAACCATAAACATAGTACCCCACGATTCTCTACCTATAATTATTTCAGATTATACATATCTGGGATTTGGATACACACATGAATGTGTTTGAGTTTTTCGCAGGTTGTTCTTCTCACGGACAAGCTGCTTCTCAGAGATAAAGAGAGTGGAAACTTTGAACTTTCTGATACCAACAAGTCCGAGGAACCTCTGGAAAATCCGGTTGCTGCCGAATCTATTTCGGAGGGTGAAGTATCCAAAGTGTCAATTGTAGGTTGCAAGCAGGAAGAGATTAGTTCAGTGAAAAGCGATATATTTGATTCAGACAGCCCGCATTACACGGATGGGGTTCATTCTTCCCTGCTAGACGCTGGCGATTCTTCGCATGTTTTCGAGCCTGAGCAGTCGGATCTATCTCAGGATGAGGAGGATAATTTGAACAACAGCCTGTTGCCTCCATACATCTTTCCAAAGCTGGAAGATGTTGATTACTCCGACCCGCCTGAAAATTCATGTAATTTTGGATTCCCTGTTGAAGATCATGCGTTTTGGTCCTGGTCTTACTGAGTTATCTGTGGTATATATATATATATATACACAAATAAATATTTATATATGTTTCCTCTGTTTTTGGTTTAGAGCGTCACGGTCTGGAGGTAGATGTAAACTATGTAAGCAAAAGCAATAAATCCGAGCATGGGGTGGTGGGATTTACCTCATTTGTAGTTTTGTTTGTGTCGGGGTTCTTTGTGTTCAATGAAATTCTCCTCTTTTTCTTTTTGGTTTGGTTGGAATGTAATTAAATAAAATCTTTTTTGTTTTTAGCAAAATGCTATATTACATTGATTTTGTGAAATTCTATGGGGAAAGAGAAGTGTAAAACGGGGCCCAAATTGTCTTGCTGAAAATGTTGACCTTCTCTAAATTTCCATCCTTTTTTTTTTGTCCTGGTGGTTTGAGTTGGTAATTAGGGCTATAAACAAATGGAATCGAATTATTTATAAACAATTTGAATTGAAATCATATATATATATATAATTGATTCAAGATTGGTTTGTTTATTAAACAAATTGAGCTTGAACAAAAATTGAGGTTAATTTATTAAACAAAACAAACTCTTGTAAATTTTTTTAACTTTGTTTCTATTATTTTTTATGGTACTGTTTTTAATTTTTTTTAATCGGAATATTTTAAGTATTTAAAAAATGAAAGGAAATCATTTTCTTGGAGCGATCTTGAATTCTTATAACTTGCTAGTATATATATATAGGTGTGATATAGTATAGATGTGTGTGTGTGTGTGAGACAAATGTAGATCTACACTAATAATACTGTAAAATATAATTAGAAAAAACTCAAGATTGTATTGCTTAAAATTATAAGATAAAATGTAACTAGCTCATTTCATAATAAAAAATTAAATATGATTTATCACAATATGAGATTGGTGGAGTTTTTATTTTTTTATTTTTATTTTTATAGCTTTTAGAAAAATTAGTTCACCTAATTAACTAACAAATGTTAAATCTTAATAATGATTAAGTAACCGATAATAAGAATAGACTTACGAAAAAAGTATAAAAAAATTATTATATTTACTTTATACAAGGAATAATCAAATTCAAGTTAATTTAAAAAGTAAGTAAACCAAGTCGGAACTTAGAATCTAACTTGACCACCAACCCCTTTTATTCGGAAAAGGACTCCAAAAGTTAGTTTAAGAGCTGAATTTTATCCTCACATTTATAAATTGACCACTAACCTTTTATACAACCGATGTTTGATAGCCCCAATAATCTCTCTCTCACACATCGGGCCTTAGGTCGGAGCAAAGACAACCCGTGAACTGTTGGCCGAGACTTGTTAGTTGAATCTAGGCTTTGATACCAGTACTGGGTGGTCTTGGACCTCTCTCAACACTAAAAGCTAACTCATGAAGTGAGGCTTTCCCTCACACTTATAAATGGAGCACCAACTCCTTTCACAACCGATGTAGGATAACCTCAACAATAATATTATTTATTTTAAATTGTTATTTTACAAATATTTCCGCATTCATGACTTTATTGACATTGAATAATAAAATTAGATGGCGAGTGCCTTAATAAAATTGATCATAACATTTTGAAACAAAGTTCAAGTCTACATATTTATTGAGATGCCAATTTCTTTTTTCATAAAGTCTTTTTGTCTATATTTACATGAAAATATACTAGCTAGATGATAGTAGGCCAATAAATTTTCAAAAATTAATGCTAAAAATTATATTTTTATCACACAAATATTTTATAAAAATGACGTGACAATTTCAACTAACATACAGATCACTTTTTGCTAAAAATAAATAAATAAATAAAAATTAATTAAAACCGTCACGTTAATATTGTAAAATATTTGTAACATAAAAAATGCCATTTCTAGCCTTACTGATTTTCAAATAGTGAGTCTCTGCACCTAGTCTAAAGTGTAAGAGCTTTGTAAGCACAATAGAGTTGACTTCCATATACATATATATTTGGTGAGTATAATCTGAAGATATTAATTTCTTGTGGAAATTATTGAAGTATCAATATTGGTGCTTGCTATCGTGTGCTGGGAGTCAACTTCATGATTTCTTAGCAAAATTGGCTTTTGTTGTTGTTGCTTTCTATGGAAATAGAAATTCATTGTTATTTTTATTTTCATTTTTTCTGTTCCTCGTTGACAAAGTGATAAGATTTGAAAGTTGAAACAAATGGTGCATCTAGACATGGACTCAACCGTGATCCAGCAGCTTTTCTTTTTTCTTTTTATTTATATATAATTATGCATAGCTGCATCTTGTGGAGATTGTTGACTTCTTTACTTTTGTTAAGAATATAATGTGCCTATTATAATTTATGGGAAAAATATAAATTCAGTCATGGTGGTTTATTTGATTTGTAATTAATTTCTTGTGGTATTAAAATAAAGGAAAAAATATAAAATGGCCCCCCAAACTACCAGTCATTTGTAATTTAGTCCCCCAATGTTCAAAATGTAATAAACTAGCCCCCCAAACTACCAATTAGTTATAATTTGGCCACTCCGTTAGTTAACACCGTCAAAATGGATGGAAAATGCAAAACGACGTCGTTTTGTTGAGGTTAAGTTACTAAAATACCTTTTTTAAAAAAAAAATTAATTAATTAATTAAAAACAAATCCGATTAAACGTTGTCGTTTTGCTTCCAAAAGAATCTATTGCACGACAAGATTGTTAGAAATGGGTCTTGGGCCTAACTCAACCCAAAAGCTAGCTCAAGAGTTGAGGTTTCTCCTCAACTTATAAATGGACAATTTCCTTAATACCCAGGCAATGTGAGACTTCCAACACGCCCCCTCACGTGTGGCGAGAGAACATCCAAGCCAACACGTGCGACAATGGGTGACGGTGGGCCACAGCCAATTAATTGGGTTAGGCTTTGATACCATGTTAGAAATGGGTCTTGGGCCTAACTCAACCCAAAAGCTAGCTCAAGAGTTGAGGTTTCCCCTCAACTTATAAATGGACAATTTCCTTAATACCCAGGCAATGTGGGACTTCCAACAAAGATATCGTACTTCCGTCCATACTGTTTCTCACTTCGTTTTCTTCGTCTTCTTCATTCCAGTTCGTCACTTCCAGCTCAAAACGTTCTCCTCTCCGGCTCACAGCTCGTCAACGATGGTTTTCAAAATTTGGGGTTTTACGAAATAAGTTTCTTAGGGTTTATTTGTGAATCGCGGCCGTTCAGTCTTTCGATTCCAGGTATCTCTCTATCTGTCTCTTCTATCTCTCATCTCTCGCCCTCTCTTTGTATTTCTATCTCTCATCTCTCTGTTTTCGTTTGCTAAAATCTGCTGAAATTTGAAGGAGTTGGCCTATTGAAATCAAACTGAAATCTTGAAAGGAACAAATTGCACGTGAAAGGAATAAGTTGCTAACGAAAAAGATCCAATACCTGCTGGACGGGGGATTCTTTTTGCTGGACGGGGGTTATTTGTTGGACAGGGTTCTTTGCTTGAGAAAGAAATCAACACGACAATGTTTTGTGGAAGGGGGTTTGTTGCTCGTTTAGTGGGTTTTTTTTTAAAAAAAATTTGACGGCTTGATGAATTGAAATCTTGAAAGGAACAAATTGCACATGAAAGAAACAAATCGTTGATGAAGAAGAGGAAGTAGCTACTGGACGGGGGGTTATTTGCTGGAAAACTTGAAGCCGTGCAACATATCCTTCTACATAAGCGGTAAAATCTGGGCTAGCTTCAAGATCTACACACCTAGAAATTCCAAAACAAGAACAAACTCAGCAGGGACCACCAAAAGCACTACAATCCCCAATAAGAGATTCTTGTGAAATTCTTTAAGAGGGATACGGTCCACTAGATTCTGAAAATGTGAAGTCCACGGCAAAACTTGATCAAGCGACTGTAAATAAAAAACGGGGTTCTTTGATTGAGAAAGAAATCAACACGACAACGTTTTGTGGAAAGGGGTTTGTTGCTTGAAAGACAACGTTTAGTGGGGGTTTTTTTTTTAATTTGATTTTTTTTAAAAAAAAATGGTATTTTAGTAACTTTACCTCAACAAAACGACGTCGTTTTATATTTTTCATCCATTTTGACGGTGCTACTTAACGGAGTGGTCAAATTGCAACTAGTTGGTAGTTTGGGGGGCTAGTTTATTACATTTTGAACATTATGGGGCTAAATTACAAATGGTTAGTAGTTTGGGGGGCCATTTTATATTTTTCACTAAAATAAACTCAAATATTCTTAAGGTATGTTAAAAAAATAATTTAGTCTGTACAGTCAAATTCCATTCATTGACTTAACAGATTCTAATAGCGTAAAACATTAGAGCTAATATAATTGTGATACTTGTCGTATTTAAGTCAGTGTCATACTAAAGGAATTTGTTAAATTAGTGGACGAAATTTGATTATAGAGACTAAATTATATTTTTAGCATATCTCAGGGACTTTTGAGTTCATTTTGATACTATAGGGAGTTAATTGTAAATCAGGTAAACCACAATGACTAATTTTGCATTTTTTCCATAATTTATTGTGGAGATTATTGTGTAAATCATGGAGCGTCTCGTCCTCTCTCACATTCTCTATTTAGTTTTTTTTAGAGTATTTATACCTAAAGAAACACATAATATGATAAATATAAAAGTAATAGCTTACATCCACACATTAAAATCTCAATATGCTACATATTTTATTTATATATGATCTGAATACACAGCTTTATTTATAAAGCTTTACATGTGATTTGAAATATTTCAAATACAAACATATTCCTTAAATTATTGTTGACAAATATTATCTAAATCCCTTGATTTAGTGAATACAAAATCAACATTTATTCTAAAGGATTTATATCCTTAACAATACCGACTTAAACATCCGAGTCTCTATAATTTTTGAGAGACGGACAAATTTTCATGCATGTAGCTTAAAGTGTAGTTATGTAATTGATTGTCAATTTTATCAGAATTGTAAACATTCATTTATACAATCAAAGCACACGATTTGGTATCTCACTATGTCCGCCACACCAGATCAGCCTTTATAAGAAGAAGAAAAAAAAAGAAGAGAAAAATTGTCAAAAAAAAGGCCAATTATTATTATTTTATAAACTCAAGCTTTCACTTTAAGTTTGAGGATGATGTTAGAATTTAGAGTATTTTTCATAGCGTTGATGTAATTTTCTTTGTTTAGTATTAATTGTAGATGTTTTCTGTAACCCTTTCTTAACTCCACCACGTATTCTAATGGTAGACGTAAACCTCTAAAGTCGAACCAAACAAAAAATTCTCTTTTTTTCTTTCTGGGCTTCTGCTCTTTCTCTTCATACATTATCTTATCATAAATTTCTAGGCTTATTGAACCAATTTGTGTTGTGGGTGTCAACTTCATGATGACTTAGGCAATCCCATTTTGTTGTTCTTCCTCTCATCGTAGGATTTGGAGTTCTATTTTCTTTGTTCCTCCTTGACAGAAGTGATAAGATTTGAAACCACCATGACTTGTGTGGATATTAAATCATTATAATCTTTAATATTGCAAACCACGAGGGTTGGTGAAAGTCCAAATTTCACTTGATTTGATAAGGTAAAATAATATGCACCCTGACTTATATTTGTACGGTGAATTATATTGCATATATAATTATAATATTTATTTTTATGGATTATTTAAGTTATGAAGAAAATTCATCCCTGCACGTAAAAAAAGGATATGATATCTCGTCAGCCTTGGTGGGTTTTTGTAAAATAATTTTCTAAAATAAAAGTGCTATAATAATCCAAATCCGAGAATAGAAAAAGACATCCTATTTTGTCGAATTTAGAAAAATGTCAGCGTCTCTTGCCCTTTTAAATTAGAAGCGGGGAGGCCTAGGAAGGGAGCCGGGCGGTGCCGTGGCCGCCAAAGCTTGGTAGGGAAATAAATATGCATACATCATCACACGTATACTCAATCAACATTTCTTTTAAGTATTGCAATGCAAACCCATCCATGTCCATGCTGATGGTGATGTTCTTGCTTATCTTCCTGTTCCATTATTTTAAGAAATAAAATAAAATTTAATGCGACTAAAAGTAATTTCAAACAGGTCATCAATGCTCTTATTCCAAAAGTACACCCGGTTTCGGTTAGTAATTGTTGGCTAAAACTGCTAACTAAAACTGGAGTAGCTGGTTGTTCAATTTTAAAAATTGGAACCGGTAACCATCTACTGGTTATCCGATTATGTAATAATCACCAATTACCGGTTGGTAGTTGGTTATCCGAACCTACAAAATTGGGTATTTTTGGCATATTTTAGGTACTATGCCGATTTTTTTGGCTTAATTTAGTTCTTTTTTGACCTTCTTTAAAAATAATTAGAACTTTTTTAGCCCAATAAGCTAGGTTTTGTTGTGGTTGTTCCAAAAAAAAAAAGTAAATAACTTAATTATATATATATATATATATATATATAGACACACACTCGGTTACAGGATAGAACCGGGTGTATATAAATGCAAAAACGGTAATTAGATTTACACCCCAATCCGAAAGATTAAATTTATAGAAATAAATGAATTTAATCACTTAATTTATATGAGTATTTTAGGGATATGATGGTTCACATTAAACAATCACGTCAGCCGTTGAAATGTGAAATGTCATTTAATATTCCTTTTCATAAAATGTGAACCCTAGCTTGTCTGCAAATAGGTAATGCTGATATTAAACTGGTGAGCAAGTTACAATTGTCACGGGAGTACAATTTTGTCAATGTTGTATGAATTGGCAATCTATGAAAATTAATTTTGATGTTGCTACTAATGCTTATTTTTCAGTCATTGCTTCTGTCCTAAGCAACTCATCGGATGACATCATCTCAGCATTCACCAAAAAATTGCTTTCCACTTACCTGAACAAGAGAGAATCCATGGCTGCTCTTACAGAGATTGATTTTGCTATCTTACAAGTCTGCAACAATTTGTTGATTGAGGGTGACTCTTTGGTTTCCATCTTAGCTATTAACAATTAGATTCTCTTCACCGAATGGACCATTGCTCCAACCATCGCCGACATTCAGTTGAAATTTCAGCTTTTTCAAGTTTGGAATGCTACAAAAGTTTTTAGAAGTGCAGACTTTCGTACACACCACCTCACCAAGTGGGCCGCTACCAACCTTGTGTTTGGTAGCATTCCTAATTTCTCTTTCATCTTCTCTTCCATTAGAAGTAATAGTGGGAAGGACCCTCCCTATGTAACTCTTCCCTTTTGTTTGTATTTGTTCAAAAGAAAAGAAAAAAAAAAAAGAAAAAAAGAAGGAAATAATAAGTCAAATTTCGTCAAGTTTGTAATTTGGCAAAATGGGGCAATTTGCGTTTGTACAGTAGAGATTGTCAAACATATTTGTCGTGCATGATAGAAGCTCTCTCATGTTTAATTAAGATATATTAAGATTTGTATAATTGACCATTGAAAGGTATATCTCAACCCAAACAATAGCTCTCCCTAGCCTTTAGCCTGTTTTTTTTCTTCAATTACAACATTTTAAAAAATTGTAACTTAGATTAGAAGAACATACTAATATCATTTATTTATATTCAATTGAAGTTGAGACTTGCAACTACAAGATTCGTAAGCAAATTAGAAAATCAAAATGTTTCAATCTTTTTAGCAATTGTTTAATGTTACTAACAGAGACAGAACTAGAAGGTTTCAGAGTAGCATGACTTTTGGTACGATAATTAACCTCCACTAGTAAACCATGAATTTCCAAAAAAGCAAATATGGCGTAAGCTTTTTTCTTTTTTCTTTGATACCAATGTTTTTTCTTTATTCATTTCATAAAAATAGAGTATGTTGCTCTAATAAAACAATATTATAAATACAATGACAAATTTATTCCATCTAAATATGATCTATGTTTTGCTTAACTCTTTGTATGTCACCATCCCAATTAGTTTCTATATCTGCAGCATATTCTGACGAATTACGTCCCTAGCCACTAATCGGTCTATCACAACTTTCTCAACTAGATAATGATTTCCTTGCTTTTTCATCTCCGCTACAAGCGTAATCCCAAACGTAATCCCCCTCGATTGCCTCTACTATTAGTGACAATTATTTCAAATGTCTAATAATTCCTTTACCATTTGTCAATGACTTGCTTACATAAAAGAATCAGAGAAAAAACAAAAGACATACCAAAAATCTAAGATCACTACTCTTAAGATTTCTTGTAAACAAAACCTTAAAAACGACTAAAAGGAATCGAAACCCAAGAAAACATAAAAAAAAATAATAATAATAAATAAATAAAAATTTGTCATAAAGTAAATATAGAGAGAAAACAAACAAGAATCACATTGTATAACCCAATTTTTTCCTAAAAGCTTTTTAAGCTTGTCATGATTTTTTATTTTGATATATTGGAAGATTCATTATATCATGATGGAGTTCATTACCTAAGGTCCTAAAATAAATAATTACTCATAAAACGATAGGATCATCTCCATATTTGTTTGATAAATGCAATTAAAAGTTCATTACCATAATTATAAAGCTCCTTTTTTCTTTTTTCTTTTTTGTAGCCCTTCCTTTGTGGCATATTGCTTACAAGTTACAACCACTCAAGAACTGCAACGTGTGCTCCCTTCCCAAAGCACGAGGCTCTTTTCCAGATTTTCTGCCGACCATTACGACGCCGGGTTGATGGGGGTTCAACAGATGCGCACCACGTGTACGGAGAGATCGAAGAGGGTCGTCAAACAAAGCATCACCATCAAGACAACGTCCACCAAACCACCCCTTGGAATCAAAAACTTGTGCGGGGCCCCACGACGTGGACATCTTCCGCAACGTGGCTCCAGATCTGAAACCTCATTGGCTGATAATCAGGTCAAAATAAGCTACGGCCCCACCACACGCTAATATATATATTTTTTAAATAAAAAAATTTATTCGCTTTCAGATACAGATAAGCATTAGAAAATTTAGAATGGAGGGATCTGTGGGAGTGGGGCCCAGTGGCAGAGGAAAGGAGGCGTCGTTGATGGTGACACCACGCATCTGTCCGTTGATAAGATCAATCTCATGTCACACGTGTAGGGTTGCAACCGTGGCTCCACTTTTATCATGGCCTCAAGGAAATGCTCCACCACATTGTTGGATGGATTTAACAGGAAAAACAAAAACAAAAACAAAAGTAATGACTTGGACGTTGAGTATTAAAAAACAAAATCCTTTTATTTATTAAAAGGGAATAGTAAGTGTTCTTCTAATGTACTATTAGTGTTTTTTTAACTGTGATGTGATTTTTAAAATTACTAATAAATTAAAAGTTAATAATGATAATCTCAAATTCAACCGTAATTTTAAAAGTCACATCATAGTTGGGAGAATACTAAAAGAACGTCTAACATTTTCATTTATTAAATAATTAATATAAAAGTCACTTAAAATACCTTATTACACCAACAAGTATAAAATAAATAAATGCAAATAATAGTATTATTAAGAAAAAAACCAATGAAAATTATTGGTTAGTTCATAGACTCTACGGAAAAGTGTTTCTATGGACCATGGAGAGAGTATATACAACATATGTTGAAATTTTCAAAGTTAAGAAGAGAGTGCATTAAATATTATAAAAAATTATAAGAGAGAAATTAAGCGTTTGTTAAATCATTTATTAGTGATTTTCTATTTGTGAGGTGGGATCTAAGAAATCAAGATCAATTTTCTATGAAAATTTATATTTGCGTCTTTAGACATATTTTAAATATAAAAATGCAACGCTTAAACCTTTTATTAAAATATATGGCCTTGCTTTTAATATAGATGGAAGCTTCTTTTTTTTTTTGTTAAACTAGGTCTCAGGAAAGAGTCATGCTATAAACTATAATCTTATTTTACCTCTAATTTATTTGAGTAATGTTGTAGTGGTCATCACTCATCAATCCTTGAATCGGTATTTCTTATATATATATATATATATATATATATATATATAAGAGTTAATAAATATTGTTATATCAATCTACGTATGAGATGAGAGTGTAGTATATAACGTTATAATATTTTTCTTCATGAAAAGAGAGAAGGTTAATATTTCCAAGGACTAATAGACAATACTACTTTTAACCCCGTGCGATGAGGGTAAGGGAGAAGGTTAGTGCTTAGAATTTTTTTTTTAATTAATTATTGTTAAAGTATCAATTATCACAAAAGTTTAAGTTGATAGAAAATAATGAATTTAATTTATTCATTGTAAAGTTGAGGTTTGAATTTAGACTTGCTCTCACTTTAGTGACGAGGGGCGTGAGAATGAGGTTTGATGGGGCTAAATTAAAGATCTATTTGATAACAGTTCTAATAACCTTAGGGAATAAATTCAAAAATTGATAACTTTTGAATCTAAGGGAGCGATTTGATAAAAGTCTATACCTTATAGACTAATGGAGCATTTCTCTTTATTTTTTTATTTCTTTTTTGTTTTTTTGCAAAGTTATTCTATTATCACTTTACAAGTGATCAAGGTTGTTGCAAAAACAATCACCTACTAGAGCACATGCAGTGTCATGCACAATAATAGTATAATAGTGAAGAATAAAGACAAAGAAAGCATGAATAAGCAACTTCAAAGATCCTTAATCGGGCTTTAGAGTTTAGCTTAATTCATCTCACTAGTGCTCTGTATAGCCCATAAAAGTATTAATGGCGTGGAACCCCAGCAGCATCTGACATAAAAAAGCCACAGACAATTTTGATATGCGCACACAAAAAATCATCAGAGATTCATGTGCAAGTGTGTTTTGTCATATCATCCCCCCGTGAAGGAGTTAAGTCCCCAGTGATCTTAATCACACCCTTCTTAAAGATGAAGGTTGCAACCTCTATACAAATCATATAACATCACATTGTGTAAATAGCTGCCTGCCCAAGCTTCCATTTTTCTCTATAGGAGCCATTCTTTGGAACAAGAATTTGACAATATGCCGTGAAATTCAGATCAAAATTTGAAGTTGTTTTTCAAGTATAACACCATCTCCTGCTGTAGTAGTTGAAATGAAAGGAGAAAAACCAGACTTTGTTAGTAACATATATATGGAAAACATAGGGTGCGTCTTGAGCATCTTGAAGGAAGAATGAGCTCTAGTGATTACCAGAATAATTTATGTTGCATATTTTTACAAAATGCAGAAAATACTGAAACTCAGTATTTACTTTGATTTGGTACCTCCTTTTTCAACATGGTTCAATAATGAGTTTTCTTCAGATTAATTGTCTATTAGCTGATGCAGGAATGTTATGTCAGTGGAGAAAATTTTTACTTGGCTGCCATTAGTTTATTCTTCCTGGAGCTTTTTATTTCTTTTGCTAACACCCTTCGGGCAATTAAATGTAGCTTGTAAGGGAAAGTGAAAAGAACTTACAATCAAACAAAGAAGGAAGCATCCACTGGCGCCAGGGAACAAAGCATACCAGAAATTCAAGTGGTGAAACTTAGCTCCATCAATGAACACAATAGGCAAGCTTGCAGCTACATTTTGATTGTACAAACTTGCATTTTAGTACATGATGTGGATTTCTTAGGAAGCCAGCAACAATGGAGAGGACAAGAGAAAAGCTATTTTAATTAGGGCATTACCTGGTGGGTGAGTGGCACCCGTGTAGATCATAAAGGCAATGGAGGCGGCCAGGGCAATGCTCCTAGCAAGCCATCCAGGCCCAAACATAGAGAAAGCCAGTACACCAATGGCGGCACAACCAATTTGAGCCATGAACATATTGTACTTCTGCACAATCACATCAGTGAGATACTAATTAATGTAAGGTCCTGTCATGGACATGAAATGGGTAACAAAGCCAGGAGCAGCAAGATGCTATCGAAATTGGAATTAGAGAATATCTTAGTTATATTTGAAGGGTATTTTTGTTCTTTTACTTTTAAGTGAACAAAAATACTCTACTATAACTAACTGAATATTCTTCAATTCAAATAAAATCATAATTCAACAAAGCCAATGGCCCAATGGTACCAAGATTGTTAGAATTAATGATTTAATCCTATTTAATTAGATGAGTCAAATCATAATTTACTTATATATTTTTATACCCATGTTTCAATACGATACAATCTAAACCCATGAACACAAACTACCACTCCTCAGTATTATTTTTTACAAGTTTTGAAAGCATAGAATTTTTTATATTTTAAACTATAAAATTTTTCAAATGTATTCTAAAACGAAACGCTTTTCGTAATTTTATTTGATGCCTATTTAAGATTGCGTTTGAGGGGTTTAAAATTGTTTTTAACATTCAAAAAGTCCGTTTGAAAATAATAATAATAATAATAAATAAATAAAAACTTGTTTAGTAAAAAAATTAAAAGCGTTTTTAATAGTCCAAAAAACCTAAAAATAGCCAAAACGCACTTTTGACAAAAATTTAAAAATAAAGCTTTTTATTCAAAAACTCTTTTTAACTTAAAAACTCAATTTCTCAAACGCAATTTCAAATAAGCTCTAACTAGTATATCCCCAGGTCGGGTGGAACAAGCTCTAATCCCAATGAGCTTACTATTGGGCCAGAGCGGGCCCTAGAAGGTCCACAATGCAAACAATTTTGTCTACATGTACACGTGTCAGGAGGGTCCCATCCAAGCATGATTTTATCCAAAATTTATATGGGCCGGGCCATTGATCAAGGACAGCTCAGTAAGGCCAGTGTGGGCTTTATCGACACAGGCCCGAGAGAGAGAGAGAGAGAGAGAGAGGGAGTACCCGGGCAGCGGGAGAGGAGGGAGCGGCGAAGAGAACGGCAGAAACAGCCCCCAAAGGTGCAATCGTCATTGAAATCCCTTTTGAGGCGAAAGCCTGATCCAATTTCCCCAATACCGCCATTGCTGCGAATGCCCCTGCAGAAGGCCAGAGGACATCGCTGAGGGAAGGAGCTGCAGGCCGCTTCCCAGGTTTCCAATCATCCCAGAACGGTGCCGCCACGTTGCTCGATGACGCCACCACCGCATGTTCTACTCTTCTTCTTCTTCCTTTTATTCCTCCTATGTTGCTAATTATACCTCTCCCATCATTGTGATTGAAACCAAGACACCTTTCTAAAACAACCACTTTGTTTTGAACGAAATGGGTCTTGGATAGCGATGAAATTGCCGGAGAAAATGACAGCAGCGACGTCGACAATGTTGGTGGTATCAATGAACCATTTTGATGATTTTGATAACAGGTAGCCCTTAATTGCATGCCCATTTCTCAGATTCCCTCTCTTTCTCTCTCTCTCTCTCTCGTCTCTACCTTCCACTTGTTCCTGGTGGATATGATCCAATCTCAACCTCAGGAAATATTTGAGTGCTCATATATATAAAATTCATATGTGCAGAGGCGGTGCTGAACCTTGATAGTTGGAAATCCAGTGTGGTTTCAAAAGTGGGCTTTTGGGGTGGTCGAAAGGTCATATTGGATAATTTGGATTAAAAGTAATTACAAATTGGCTCAAAAGGTGTACCAAAAGTCGTCGCCGATGATTGGTAATGCTTCCTTTTTTAGGTGCTGCACATTACATGATTACTAATCTTTTGATGAATGCAATTGATAACCCTATGTGAACCATCATGTCCCATTGTTCTAGAGATCCAAGTTTTTTTTTAAAAAAATTACTTTTGAAAAAAACCTTTTCCAATTAAGAATATGAGCAACATTTTTAATTGGCAACTAAAAACATAAAACAGTCACAGAAACATCATTACGCTTATGTCACGTCGTAATACTTTTTTAAATAAAAAATAAAACCTAAAATGCATTAACAAATAGTAAATTTATATGCAAATTGTTAATAATTCTGATAGTACATGTGAAAAAGTTCACATAAAATTTACGTGTATGAATAAGCAATTGTACGCAAGTGAGTTTAGGTTGCTTTCTTATAAGATGCTGCCCATATTATTAACAGTTTAAAGAGAAAACAAATTGCTGGGGAATGAATACTATAGTTCTTACAAAAAAAAAAAAAAAATACTATAGTTTATTGCTAATTAAGCTATTGCAAAACATCTAGATACGAGTCACGAAGCCACCGTCCACCGCAAGATCATGTCCAGTCACAAACTCATTGCACGCAAGGAACAGCACAGCATCTGCCACGTGCTTCACCTTCAGCGCATTCCCTTTCAACCTCCTGAGTTTCTCATACACCTTCTCAACCTCCTCCGCGCTCCTCCCTAGCGCCCGGGTGGTCAACCGCGTCGCGATATCATTCGGTGACACGCAGTTCACCCTAATCCCGTGCACCCCAAGCTGGACGCTGGCTGACCGAACCAGGCCCACCACCGTGTGCTTCGACATGCAATAATCGCCACCCCTCGACACACCGCGACTGCCAAGCACGCTCCCGTGCACCCGATACTCCCCCTCACGCTCCCTTCCACCATCACACGCGCCGCGTGTTTCATGCACAAGGCCATGCCACGTACGTTGACTGCAAACAACCGGTCAAACTGTGAAAAGTCAAGCTCGAGGACGGTCTGATCGGAGGGACTTATAATCCCAGCGTTGCTGAACATGACGTCGAGCTGGCCGTGTTTCTGGACTGTTGATTCCACCAAGGTTTTGACTTGTCCTCGTCAGCAACATCGCAGTGGATGTAGTTGCACTTGTGTATGCCGATGGATGTGGCTACTTGGTGACCCAGTTGGTCTTGGATATCGGCGATCACGACCATGCGTGTGCCATGTTCGGCAAAAAGGCGCGCCGTAGCCTCGCCTATGCCGCTTGCACCGCCGGTGATTATGGCTACTTTGCCTTGTAGACTGCTGTTGGGCACTGCGGAGGAGCCTGCCATTGTAATTTGTAAATTAACCAGACAATAGAAACTGTTATTGGCTTGAAGAAGATGACCAATATTATATATATAGTTGATAACCTGTTAAATCAGAAAGCAAATGGCTCCATTTAGAAAGCGCCATTGTACGTATGTTTAGTAGAAAACGATAGATATTTTTGTGCAACAGGGCTTCCAGTTATTATGAGTTTTGCGTTAATTTGCTGAAAAACTGTTGGACATATAAAATATATTAATATATAAGCCCAATACATTTGAACAAAAAACAAGTGAAACAATTGTAGATGGATTTTTTTTTTTTTAAAAAAAAGAATTATTTAATTAAGGTAATTTTGGCCATCATCTAGTCATCTCGATAAAAAAAAAGTAGTAGATTAAGAATTAGGATCATCTCAATTTCATTTGAACTGAATAATATCCAGTTAGTTATAGTGGAGGGGTATTTTTGTACGCTCAAAAAGTGAAAAGACAAAAATACCCTTCCACTATAACTAATTCAACCACTAAAGAAGGAATTAGGATCCTCTCAATTTCATTTAAACTGAATAATATCCACCAAATACCCTCAACTATAATTAATTGGATATTATTCCGTTCATTTGAACTGGAGAAGATCTTGTTCCAAGCATCAATAAGTATTTAATCATTGATGGGCCATTAATTAGTAAAGATTAAGGCGTTTTAGGCTTCTTCTTTTTTTGTTAGAAAAAGTGTAGTGATGTAATATAAAAATGAAAACTATTATTATTCTTATTATTATTATATATTTTTAAGATTGTTTATTGCATTTTTCTTTTTATAAATATATATTACTAGAGTAATGCGATTTAGTAGACTGCTATACAACTATTATACATCTTAATGAGGTGCCGATAAAAATTTGGCTAGCTATTTGATAAGCACTTGTAAAAAAAAAACCATCAATAGCTATTTTTTAATGCCATGCTATCTCAATTAATAATAAAGCTGGAATTATTGCACAAAATTAAGACTAGTGCTTCTTTAATTCCTCTTGCAAAATGCTTAAATAGATGCCACAATACATACAAACAAACAAACAAAACTCCTTCATTAATTAATCAACTGAAAGGCAACTTCTTCCCGGCCTTATTAAAAAACTCGAAAAGCTAGCTAGGACCATTCACATAGTCACATGCATGCACACGTGATGAATAAAATAATCCTAATTAACTAATTAATTAAGTAAGCCACAATCCACCACTCACATAATATGATTTTTATTATATTCTCAAAATTTTATAGGAGTCAGGTATGGTTAGCATTCCCTGCCAAAATTGCAAGAATAACGAGAAGATCACACCATAAAATATATGATTATTGACCAAGACACAATAATCGGAATCTTAGTGTGGATCCGATCGAGCATCAACCAATTCCGAAACCCAAATAAGTTTGCTGCTTATTTTTGAAGCTATGGGTTTTGGGAGTGTGATTATTTAGCAAGGAAGCCACAATCCACCACAAGGTTATGCCCGGTGACACACACAGAATCATTAGATGCAAGAAACAACAGCGCATCGGCTATGTGATTCTCTTTCAATACGACCCCTTTTAAAGGAATGTGCGGCTCAAAAATCTTTTCCACTTCCTCTGCTTGCTCTGCATCCACCCCATGCACATGGCATGTAAGTGGCGTAGTTATTATAAACGGTGACACGCAGTTCACCCTGAGCCATGCGCTTCAAGCTGATTGCTTGCTGATCGAACCAGTCCAAGCACCGCGTGCTTAAACATAAAATAATCAATGAACTTGCCGAAACCAGTGCAAGAGGCCACACTCGCCGTGCATACAATGCTCCCCCTCACGTGCCCATCGACCATCGCTCGCGCCGCATGCTTTACGCAAGCAACCATGCCTCGAATGTTGATTGCAAACAGGCGGTCAAGTTCTGAAAAGTCAAGATCAAGAATGGTCTGGTCAGACCTACTCCCGACCCCAGCATTACTCACCATGATGTCGAGCTGCCAGTGATTTTGGACCGTCAATTCTACCATGGCTTTGACTTGCTCTTCACCTGAAACATCACAATGGATGTAGCTGGCATGCTCCAATCCAATGGATTCGGCTACTCTTTGACCTATTTCATCTTGGATATCAGCGATCACCACCATACGTGCACCATTGTTGGCAAAAAGTCGTCGGTTGCCTCTCCAAGGCCCATTGCGCCTCCCGTGACTATCACCACCTTGCCCACCAGTTTCTTCTTGCTCAATGTCGTTTGATCAGCCATTGTTTAAATATTTACCACACAATTGATTGAATTTGAGATCATATACAAGAAGTTGGAACTATATATATATCCGTTGAGCACTTCAAAAGGATCTGTAGGCGAAAATTTGGCATTTCACATCTTCCATATGCATGTGTCGAATTACCTCTTTAACTGGACCATTTCAAGGAGAAAAAAACGGCATCGCCAAAATTGCATGACATATATGAAGGAATTTGTGGACATAACTCATCTCATAAAACGGTTTAATAAGAGAGAGTTGTGTATTCCTTACAAATATGCTCAAGATCTTGTCCACAGACAATGTGAGATTATTTCTCAACACATTCCCTCACATACAAACCGGTATTTTTCTTGGTCCTTGCCACGGGATAAGTAGTGTGGGCCCCAATATTCACCATGTGGTAGGCTATGATACCATGAAGAAATTCGTGAGCCTAACTCATCTCAGAAAACCGGTTCAATAAGATAGAGTTGTTCATTCCTTATAAACATGTCCAAGATCTTGTCCACAGGCAATTGGAATTATTTCTCAACAATAAATAAGTGATCTGTTAGCAATATTTGAACACGCATTGTCACGTTGGATCACATACACAAGCAATAATAATTAAAAACCGCGAGTCTTCCCAAAACTAAGAATAAGTTAAGAAATTGAAGTAGGATAGAAAGAAAATCACTCCTGGACCGTTTCTTTTCGGAAAATAATGAATAATATTCAAAAGATGCTTAGGAATAATATTCATTTTGTGAAAAATAATAATTTAAGCTAAATCCAACATATAATATTTTATACCAAAACAAAGAGGGCCTTGAAATCTTGAATTGCCGGGGGAGCCATTATGGCTGCTTTGCCTTGTCTGTCGACTGTCATTGTAAACCACACGATATAATCGGGCCGGCTGACTAATGCGCTATAAAAGTAACTCTTATTGGTTTCAAGAAGATGCCCAATAATAATGTAGTTGTTAACCTGTTAAATCAGAAAGCAACCTCTCCATTTAGAAAGTCATATATATATATATATAGACTGATTTAGTTGGTAACATGTTAACTCATAAAGCAAATTTCTACATTTAAAAAGCACTGTTCTATGTTTCTTAGAAAACGACAGAGTATTTTTATATGTATAATATATAACATATAAGCCACGACAAAAACTTGCACTATTGTACATATTACTAATGATTTTTGACACACAATTCGTAAACTCAATAGAAAATCAATACAAAATTATGGTATCCTCAACGTGTTTCAGACAAAAATTTATTTAATATAGGTGATCAATATGTTGATAAATCGGGAGGATTTTATTGTAACATGCACAGAAGCTAGTGCGATACAGTTTATTTATGCTGCAATTACAAACTACTACCCACGTACAAAGCTACCATCCACCAGCAGATCATGTCCAGACACAAACTCATTACAAGCAAGGAAGAGCACAGCATCCGCCACATCTTTCACGTTCAGCACATGCCCTTTCAGCCTTGCGTATGTCTCATACACCTTCTCAACCTCCTCCGCGCTCTTCCGATGCACCTGGATCGTCAACGGCGTCGCGATACCATTCGGTGACACGCAGTTCACTCTAATCCCGTGCACCCCAAGCTGCACGCTCGCTGATCGAACCAGGCCCACCACTGCGTGCTTTGACATGCAGTAATCGGTTCGCTTCCTCGCGCCGTGGCTAGCAGCCACGCTCCCCGTGCACACGATACTCCCCCTCACGCGCCCTTCGACCATTGCACGCGCCGCGTGTTTCACGCACAAGGCCATGCCACGCACGTTGACTGCGAACAACCGCTCAAACTGTGAGAAGTCAAGCTCGAGGACGGTCTGATCGGAGGGACTCACAATTGCAGCGTTGCTGAACATGACGTCGAGCTGGCCGTATTTCTGGACGGTTGATTCCACCAAGGCTTTGACTTGGTCCTCGTCAGCAACATCACAGTGGATGTAGTTGCACTTGTGTATGCCGATGGATGTGGCTACTTGGTGACCCAGTTGGTCTTGGATATCGGCGATCACGACCATGCGTGTGCCATGTTCGGCAAAAAGGCGCACAGTGGCCTCGCCGATGCCGCTTGCACCGCCAGTCACAATGGCTACTTTGCCCTGAAGATTGTTGTAGCACAGTGCGGAGGAGTCTGCCATTGGAAACCACACAATAGAAATGATGAGCAGACCAATCAAATTGGATGCATTTTGAAAGTAGTTGTACTTTTATATGATGGCCGATGTGAAATTAATGAACGGTTGAGATTTATGAATTTTAAAATTTTAAGATTTTTTTAAAAATTTAAGATTTATTTTAAATCCTTAAATTAGATCAACAGTTAAAATTTAAAAATTAAAAAAAATTTTAGAAAATTTCATGGAAAGAGGCTGACGCCTGTTTTAGTGTGTACAATAATTTCGTGTGCAATAATGTTTCCTTTCTTTTTCTAAAGCAATTAATAGCAGAATTGAAAAAAAAATTAAAGGAAAAGATACTTCAATGTGGATCCCACCTGCTGACAGATGGGATTGGGGGGAGGACCATGGCGATCATCAGTGTTTGTCATAGATGATAATTCAGGGCAAGAGTCACAAATCAGTATGGGAGGAAGACAGTAGAGAATTAGCAAACATACAACAATTTACTCTTGCATATCATTTCACAAAAAGTTGTTATGAAACGGTAGCTTTATTGACCAAGACACAATAATCGGAACAAACAGAGCAGAATTAGCAAACATACAACAATTTACTCTTGCATATCATTTCACAAAAAGATGTGAAACGGTAGTTTTATTGACCAAGACACATAATCGGAATCTTAGTGTGGATCCGATGGAGCATCAACCAAATTCCGAAACCCAAATAAGTTTAGTATTTTTTTTTTTGAAGCTCTGGGGTTTGGGAGTTTGATTATTTAGCTAAGAAGCCACGATCCACCACAAGGTTATGCCCGGAGACACACGCAGAATCATTAGATGCAAGAAATAGCAGCACATCGGCTATGTGATTCTCTTTCAGTACAACCCCTTTTAAAGGAAGATGTGGCTCAAAAATCTTTTCCACTTCCTCTGCTTGCTCTGCATCCACCCCATGCACACCGCATGTCAGTGGCGTAGTTATTACAAATGGTGACACACAGTTCACCCTAATTCCATGCCCTCCAAGCTGATTGCTTGCTGATCGAACCAGCCCAAGCACCGCATGCTTGGACATAAAATAATCAATGAACTTGTCGAAACCAGTGCAAGAAGCCACGCCCGCCGTGCACACAATGCTCCCCCTCACGTGCCCGTCGACCATCGCGCGCGCCGCATGCTTTACGCAAGCAGCCATGCCTCGAATGTTGATTGCAAACAGGCGGTCAAGTTCTAAAAAGTCAAGATCAAGAATGGTCTGGTCGGACCTACTCCCAATCCCAGCATTACTCACCATTATGTCGAGCTGCCCGTGATTTTGGACCGTCGATTCCACCAAGGATTTGACTTGCTCTTCATCAGAAACATCACAATGGATGTAGCTGGCATGCTCCAATCCAATGGATTCGGCTACTCTTTGGCCTAATTCATCTTGGATATCAGCGATCACCACCATACGTGCACCGTTGTTGGCAAAAAGTCGTGCGGTTGCCTTTCCAATCCCACTTGCGCCTCCAGTGACTATGGCCACCTTGCCATCTAGTTTCTTCAAGCTTAATCCGGATTCAGCCATTGTTTTTTACACACAATTAAAATTGAGATGATACGAAAAAGGCGACCACTAATATATATATATATATATTTGTTGGGTAGTGTGAAGCTTCATTCCCTCTCTCTGTTTAGGAAAAATTTTGCTGGGGCAGCATAAGAAAGTGACACTCAACCAACAACATTTTGAAAGCATAAGAAAGTGACACTCAACCAACAACATTGTAGTCAAATTTGTAGGGCGGACCCAGAATTGAACAGATGCCGCCACCTTTGGAAATTTTGGAAAGAGACAAATCTAAGGTCTCGTTTGGTTTGCGAAATGTTTAGTCCATTTGAAAAAAATTAGCTACTATTGGGAATAGAAAAGTGGAATAGATTAGTTATTCCTATGCCTTTATTTGTTGTAACGCTGTAATAGACTAGCTAATCTTATTCCTTTGTTTGGTACAATGCAATATGTTGGTGAATAGAATCATATTGTGATCAAATTTCCTAAAATACCCTTATAATATAAATACAATTTATATTATTAAGGACTTTCTTTTCTTTAAAAAAAAAAAAAAAACACATAAACAACTTTACTATAATTTATTTTTCTTTTTTGTTTTTAATTATGTCAGGTATGTGGCCTTTTGTTTTTTTGCAATTATGCTACAAAATTATTTATATTAAAAAAATATAGTTGGAGAAAATAGAATCAAACTCAATCTTGAAATCAAAAACAAAACAACAAAAAAAAAACAAAAAAAGAAGTTGGAGAATGTACAGAGAATCAAAAGAAATTAAAAAAAAAAAAAAAACAGATTATATATTTGTATTTTATAAAAACCTTACAGATTTTGTTTCTCCGTCAAAGAAAAACAAAAACTGAGAAAAAAGAGAGACGGAGAAACAGAATTTAAAAAAAAAAAAAAAAGGTATATAAATAAAAACACAGAGAAACAGAGAGAAGAAAATCAGAGAGAAACGATACAAAGAATCAAAACCGAGAACAGAATAAAGAAATTTGAGATGCCATAGAGAAAAAAAAAAAAAAAATCGTTTGCACTTGCAAAAAAATTGTACTAGAAGAATCAGAGAGAAAATAGAAAGAGATAAAAAAAGAGATAACGAAATATAGAAATGAAGAAAAAAGAAACGGATATATATATATAGAGAGAGAGAAATATAGAAGAATCAGAGAGAGACAGAACGAAATTTAATCCCACAAATGAGATTTTTTGTGGCAATTTACACAATTAATTTAATCTCATAGGAAGGGATTAGCTAATGAGTGGTTTAGCTAATTCTATGTGTATGGGATTAGTAGTCCCATGAGAATAAACTATTTTCAGGAATAAAGTGTTACCAAACAAAGTATTAGTTATACCTAATGTTAGCTAGTCCAATTGAAAGGTTTATTCCAAAAACCAAACGGGGCCAAAGGCGATGCCACCCCCTTTGAACAGATGCTGCCACCTTTGGAAACAACATTGTAGTCAAATTTGTTGGACTTCGCAGGATTTTCGGAGTTGTTTGATAATGGTTTAATTAAGTCTATTTTTTTTTCTTTATTTATTTATTTTTTTATCTAAATTGGATGAAAAGAACTAAGGAAGTTCATCAGCCTCTCGTGTGTTCTTAATATATGAAAAACAAAGATTTTTGATAGAATTTTTCTCAATTATCTTAAGGCTATTAAAAAAGAGAAATGATATATTACTATATTTTTATCTTACAGTACTTATCTCACAATACCGATTCAACAGTAAAAACCAACATTTACATTGCTTTTTTGTTTTTTTTAACAATGACTAATTAATTAAAGAGTTTGTTAAAATTGATATATTAACATTGTGATATAGTTATGATATTAAAATATAATTTTTAGTATTACTGATTACAAAAATATATGCTTATGTCATCCTTAAAGAACACAACTATTTTATTGTTCTTTCAACCCAATTCAAAATAATCTTTGTCCAATTCTTAAGGCAGTTGAATGGCTTTATATAAATATAATTATTTTAAGAGAGAAAAATCAATCGTTTTGATTTTTTTTTATTTGAGAAGGTGACACTCAACCAGTGACATTACACGACCGGAAGGCAATCCAATCGTGAATAGTAGTCGAATTTGTTGGGCGCCAGAATTGAACAAATGCCGCTGGCCCGCTACGCTTGGAAATTTTCCAAGGCAAAGAGACAACAGACAAGTATAGGGACTCGGATTCAGCTTGCCTACTGTTATTTTAATAATAATATCTATTTTATAGTTTAATTAATGGTCAAAATTAAATTTTAAAGTTAAATTACTTTTAAAAACTTTTAATAAAAAAAAAAATTTAAAATTTAATCTTGACCATTAATTAAATTACTGCATATAAGCCAAATTTATTTTCCTTTATCGGGTAGTAGCAACAAACGCTAACGAATTATCTATTTTACTTTCTATTTTTTTAAAATATTATTTTTTACCTTTTTTTTATTATTATTATTTTTCCACTTCTCTGTCTCACTCTCGCTCACCACCTCTCTCTCTCTCTCCGCTTTCTCCTCCATCAGCAAAGAATCAAAGGCACCCAAAAACTGATTTTTCTCCACTGTTCCTCCAAAAATCAACCCCAATCACCGAAAATCATTCAAACAAAATACCCATTCATCTCTATAGGAAATTAAGCCCAAATCAACAAAAGAGGAGAGAAAATGGGTCAAGCCTTGTCGTCGATTACTTTGTTGAGGAAGAGGGAGAGAGCTGGGAGAGAGGGAGGAGAAAGGCGAGAAGGGAAAGAGAGAGACGGGGAGCGAGAGTTCACTGTTCATACTAAATGAAAAATCTACGCATCGACTCTTCCGTTAAAGATTTGGCTACTCTTTTTGGAGCTGCTGTAAAACATATTTTTTTAATATAATTTTTTTTCTAACTCTTTTAATGATATTAAAAAGAGAAATATTATATATTATATTTTTATTTTATAATACTTATGTGACAGTCAAAATCTGGATTTTTTTTTTTTAATAATAACTAATTAATTAAAAAGTAAGTTATGACTTATAGCATAAAAATATGAGAATACTAAGTGCTTTTGAGTGTTCTCAATTCTCATAGTCCTAAGTACATATTATTTTCTAAAAACTAAATGATAAATAAGGGGCTGCTTTTTTTTTTTTTTTTTTTAAGAAAATAATATACACTTATGATTAGGAGGACACCATAAGAGTATATAGTATTCTCCAAAATAATTTAGTTTATAGCATTACACATTTAAAAAGTTTATGCTTCTTTCATTGTTAAAGGGTGGCTTTATATTAATATAATTATTTTAAGAAAGAAAAATCAATCGTCTTGATTTTTTGATTGATTTGCAATCGCTAATTTCTACTTTCTAGTCAACTTTCAAATATTTGCAATCTCTCCTACCACGGTTGTACTACAGTTATATATTTGAGTAATGCTAGGTACTATACTTTTATTTTTTAAAAATCTTCTTAAAGCCGATGTGCCTTTTAAAATTACCATTAAATTTTAAATGAATCATATTTGAATTTTGATCCAATGATGATTTTAAAAGTCATATCAGTTTTAGGTGAATAAAAAGATGGTACCTAGCATTACTCTATATATTTAAGGAAAATGTTAGGTGCTCTCTTAGTGTTTTTGGTTTTTATTTTTTAATGCAATAGAAAGTTAAATTAAGAAACCTAGAACACTCTCTTAGTGTTTATGGTGCTTTCTTAATCCTAAGTGGATATTATCTACTAAAAATTAGGTAAGAGAAATCTTTGTTTTTTTATAAAATAATAACACTAGGAGAGAATACTTCAAATATTTCAGTTCAAGTATGAAAGAAAAGTAATATAATTAAGTTTCTTCCCTTAATTTGTTGGCTTGATATGAAAGTCGGTGCGTTACTGATTGTGTAGTGGATCTTTTGTAAACGACAAAATGATTTGATTTTAAATATAGGTGATCAATACGTTGATAAATCGGGAGGATTTTATTGTAACATGCACAGAAGCTAGTGAGATACAGTTTATCAATGCTGCAATCAGAGACTACTACCCACGTACAAAGCTACCATCCACCAGCAGATCATGTCCAGACACAAACTCATTGCAAGCAAGGAAGAGCACAGCATCCGCCACATCTTTCACGTTCAGCACATGCCCTTTCAGCCTCGCGTATGTCTCATACACCTTCTCAACCTCCTCCGCGCTCTTCCGATGTGCCTGGATCGTCAACGGCGTCGCGATACCATTCGGTGACACGCAGTTCACTCTAATCCCGTGCACCCTAAGCTGCACGCTCGCCGAGGAACCAGGCCCACCACTGCGTGCTTTGACATGCAGTAATCAGTTCGCTTCCTCGTGCCGTGGCAAGCAGCCACGCTCCCCGTGCACACGATACTCCCCCTCACGCGCCCTTTGACCATCGCACGCGCCGCGTGTTTCACGCACAAGGCCATGCCACGCACGTTGACTGCGAACAACCTCTCAAACTGTGAGAAGTCAAGCTCGAGAACGGTCTGATCGGAGGGACTCACAATTGCAGCGTTGCTGAACATGACGTCGAGCTGGCCGTGTTTCTGGACGATTGATTCCACCAAGGCTTTGACCTGGTCCTCGTCAGCAACATCAATGGATGTAGTTGCACTTGTGTATGCCGATGGATGTGGCTACTTGGTGACCCAGTTGGTCTTGGATATCGGCGATCACGACCATGCGTGTGCCATGTTCGGCAAAAAGGCGCGCCATGGCCTCGCCAATGCCGCTTGCACCGCCAGTCACAATGGCTACTTTGCCCTGAAGACTGTTGTAGCGCAGTGCGGAGGAGTCTGCCATTGGAAACCACACAATAGAAAATTAGAAATGATGAGCAAACCAATCAAATTGGATGCATTTTGAAAGTAGTTGTACTTTTATATAATTGTATTTACGAATTTGAAAAATTTTAAATTTTAAAAAAGTTTTAGAATTTATTTGAAATATTTAGATTAGATGAACGGTTGAGATTTATAAATTTATAAATTTTAAATTTTAAAAAATTTTATAGAAAATTTCATGAAAAGAGGCTGACGCCTGTTTTACTGTACTGTGTACAATAATTTCACGTGCAATAATGTTTCCTTTCTTTTACTAAAGCAATTAATAGCAGAATTGACAAAAAAAAAAAGAAAAAAAAAAAAGGAAAAGATACTTCAATGTGGATCCCACCTGCTAACAGATGGGATTGGGGGGAGGACCATGGTGATCATCAGTGTTCGTCATAGACGATAATTAAGGGCAAGAGTCACAAATCAGTATGGGAGGAAGACAATAGAGAAAAGGAGGAAAAACAGAGCAGAATTAGCAAACATACAACAATTTAGGCATATCATTTCACAAAAAGATGTTATGAAACGGTAGCTTTATTGACCAAGACACAATAATCGGAATCTTAGTGCGGATCCGATGGAGCATCAACCAAATTCCAAAACCCAAATAAGTTTCCTTTTTTATTTTTATTTATTTTTATTTTTTATGAAGCTCTGGGTTTTGGGAGTTCGATTATTTAGCTAAGAAGCCACGATCCACCACAAGGTTATGCCCAGTGACACACGCAGAATCATTAGATGCAAGAAACAGCAATGCATCGGCTATGTGATTCTCTTTCAATACAATCCCTTTTAAAGGAATATGCGGCTCGAAAATCTTTTCCACTTCCTCTGCTTGCTCTGCATCCACCCCATGCACATCGCATGTAAGTGGCGTAGTTATTATAAACGGTGACACGCAGTTCACCCTGATTCCATGCGCTCCAAGCTGATTGCTTGCTGATCGAACCAGCCCAAGTACCGCGTGCTTGGACATAAAATAATCAATGAACTTGTCGAAACCAGTGCAAGAAGCCACACTTGCTGTGCACACAATGCTCCCCCTCACGTGCCTGTCGACCATCGCCCGCGCCGCATGCTTTACGCAAGCAGCCATGCCTCGAATGTTGATTGCAAACAGGCGGTCAAGTTCTGAAAAGTCAAGATCAAGAATGGTCTGGTCGGACCTACTCCCAACCCCAGCATTACTCACCATGATGTCGAGCTGCCCGTGATTTTGAACCGTCGATTCCACCACTGATTTGACTTGCTCTTCATCAGAAACATCACAGTGGATGTAGCTGGCATGCTCCAATCCAATGGATTCGGCTACTCTTTGGCCTACTTCATCTTGGATATCAGCAATCACCACCATACGTGCACCGTTGTTGGCAAAAAGTCTTGCGGTTGCCTCTCCAATCCCACTTGCGCCTCCGGTGACTATGGCCACCTTGCCATCCAGTTTCTTCAAGCTTAATCCGAATTCAGCCATTGTTTTTTACACACAATTGAAATTGAGATGATATGAAAATGACGACCACTAATATATATATATTTGTTGGGTAGCGTGAAGCTTCATTCCCTCTCTCTGTTTAAAATTTTTTGCAAGGGGCAGCATAAGAAAGTGACACTCAACCAAAAACATTGTAGTCAAATTTGTAGGGCGGACCCATATAATTGAACAGATGCCGCCACCTTTGGAAATTTTCGAAAGAGACAAATCTAAGGCTATGCGGTTGGACTTCGCAGGATTTTCGGCCTTGTTTGACGATGGTTTAATTAAGTCTAATTTTTTTTTATTATTATTTTTTTCTTTTTTATCTAAATTGGGTGAAAAGAACTAAGGAAGTTCATCAGCCTCTCGTGTGTTCTTAATATATGAAAAACACATGATTTTTTATAGAGTTTTTCTCAACTATCTTAATGCTATTAACAAAGAGTAATGATATATTATTATATTTTTATTTTACACTTATCTCACAATACCGATTCAACAGTCAAAACCAACATTTACATTGCTTTTTTTTCTTTTTTTTTTTAACAATGACTAATTAATTAAAGAATTTGTTAAAATTGATACATTAACATTGTGATATAGTTATGATATAAAAATATAATTTTTAGTATTACTGATTACAAAAATATATGCTTATGTCATCAGTAAAGAACACAACTATTTTATTGTTCTTTCAACCCAATTCAAAATAATCTTTGTCCTATTCTTAAGGTTGTTGAATGGCTTTATATAAATATAATTATTTTAAGAGAGAAAAATCAATCGTTTTGATTTTTTTATTTTATTGCAATCGATCTGTAGATTCTAGCCAACCTTCAATATTTGCAAATCCCACCTACCACGTTTGTACTACTCTACAACTGCACAGCAAGGATCAATTCTCTAAAAACTTTAGACTTTTTGCTGTAAGATTTATAAATTCAAAATATTTCTTTATGAGAATATTGGGGGATTTTTATACTGATCATCAACCTTATAATGACTGCAGGTGGCGGAAAGAGAAATTAAGAAAGTGGAAGTGATGGTGTTTAAGCGACATTTAGAAAATTGTTGTTGACTCTCTTTAAAGTTACGTCGTTTGAGCTGAAAATGATGGTGTTTTAATCTTACCTGCAGATTTAAAATAACAGGAGATGTGCCGCTATGTAAGACCAACTTTCAGTATTTGTAATATCCCACCTACCCTTTTCTACTACATGTTGCACAAACATATATGGATCAATTCCCTATAATTTTTAGAGTATTTTTATCAATCCTAAATTTCTTTCAAATCTCAATTATTGAATGGTTAAACCAATCACTTATTTAGTAGATTTAATTAGGTCAACGTGATACTTAACATTCATGCGGAGTTAACTTTCTTTTTCCTTAATGTGGGACTAGCTTTTTTAAGTGTCACAATTTCCCTCGCTCAAATTAATTACTTGGCAAGTTGGTTATAATGAATATACAATTTAATTTGTGGGGGAGCGCCAAGAAAAAACAAATCAACCGGCTAGCTTGATATTTAGTCCTAATTAAGACGTGATTGGTTTGAAATTAATCTTAATTTGTAAAATACATTGTTCTATATATTCATGAAATTAATCTTCATGATTCATACATGTTATATATATATATGCTTATTTATCCTTGGAAGACAGCAAGGGATCAGAGTTGGGCGAACCATCTAACAATTTACTCTTGCATATTATTACAAAGATGTTATCAAATGGCATCTTTATTGCAAACAAAGCTTTTGCTGCTTAACTAGAGTTGGAACTTGATTACTTGATCAGGAAGCCACCATCCACCACAAGGTTATGGCCGGTGACACACGCAGAATCATTGGAAGCAAGAAACAGAAGGGCATCGGCTACGTGAATCGCCTTCAATGCAAGCCCTTTCAGAACAATGTTGGGCTCAAAAATCTTTTCCACTTCCTCTTCTTGCTCAGGATCCATCCCAACCGCATGACATGTCATCGGCGTAGCAATTATATATGGTGATACGCAGTTCACCCTGATCCCATGTGCTCCAAGCTGATTGCTCGCTGATCGAACCAGTCCAAGCACCGCGTGCTTCGACATGAAATAATCAATGAACTTGTCAAAAGCAGAGCAAGAGGCCACACTCGCCGTGCACACAATGCTCCCCCTCACATGCCCTTCGACCATCACACGTGCCGCATGCTTTACACAAGCCGCCATGCCGCGGACGTTGACTGCAAACATGCGGTCGAGTTCTGAGAAATCAAGATCAAGAATGGTTTGGTCAGAGCGGCTTAACAACCCAGCGTTACTCAACATGATGTCGAGCTGCTTGTGATTTTGGACAGTCGATTTCACCATGGCTTTGACTTGCTCTTCATCGGTAACATCACAGTGGATGTAGCTGGCTTGCTCCAATCCAATGGATTCGGCTACTCTTCGGCCCACTTCATCTTGGATGTCAGCGATCACCACCATGCGTGCACCATTGTTGGCAAAAAGTCGGGCTGCTGCCTCCCCAATCCCACTTGCGCCTCCAGTGACTATCGCCACCTTTCCTTCCAGTTTCTTCTTGCTGATCAATCCTGATTCAGCCATTTTTTAACCCCACAATTGAAATTGA
Organism: Corylus avellana; assembly: GCF_901000735.1. Classification (NCBI taxonomy): domain Eukaryota; kingdom Viridiplantae; phylum Streptophyta; class Magnoliopsida; order Fagales; family Betulaceae; genus Corylus; species Corylus avellana. Next base: position 2,922,290 of record NC_081543.1, read on the forward strand.
AATGATACCAAGAAGACAACCGATTGTAAATATTTGTTGGGTAGCGTGAAGCTTCCTTCTCTCTCTGTAGAAAAATTTGCAGGCGGCAGCTTGTTTTATTTGGGCAATTATTGTCGCGCTGCGTGCGTTTGAGAAAGTGACACTCAACCAGTGACATTACACGACCGGCAGGCAATCCAATCGTGAATAGTAGTCAAATTTGTTGGGAGCCAGAATTGAACAAATGCCGCTGGCCCGCTACCCTTGGAAATTTTCCAAGGCAAAGAGACAAGTATAGGGAATCGGATTGGACTTCTAGGCTGTTATTATTTTTAATAATAGTGTGTTTTAGTTTAATCAACAATTAAAATTAAATTTAAAGTTGAATTACTTTTAAAAAAATTTAATAGAAAAGAGAAAATAAATTTTTTTTTTGAAAAATTTAATCTAAACCATTAATTAAACTATAGTATGTAAGCCAAATTTATTTTCCTTTGTTGGGTGGTAGCGACTTAGTCTCTTTGAGCATCTCCAACAAGAGTGGCTATTTTAGCCGCTCAAAATACACATTTATTTATTTTAGCTATTAATTTTTTAATACAAATTTCAACGGATTATTTATTTTACTCTCTTTTTTTTTTTTAAATATTATTTTTTACCTTTTTTTATTATTATTATTTTTCCACTTCTCTCTCTGACTCTCGCTCACCACCTCTCTCTCTCCCCGCTTTCTCCTCCATCAGCAAAGAATCAAAGGCACCCAAAAACTGATTTTTCTCCACTGTTCCTCCGAAAATCAACCCCAATCACCGAAAATCATTCAAACAAAATACCCATTCATCTCTATAGGAAATTAAGCCCAAATCAACAAAAGACCCATTTATCTCAGCCCCACCTTCGTCACCGACACATTAAAAATAGCATATAGCATTCCCCAAAATAATTTAGTTTATAGCATTACACATTTACACATTAAAAAATATATGCTTCTTTCATTGTTAAAGGGTATTGGATGGATTTATATTAATATAATTATTTTAAGAAAGAAAAATCAATCGTCTTGATTTTTTGATTGATTTGCAATCGCTAATTTCTACTTTCTAGTCAACTTTCAAATATTTGCAATCCCATCTATCACGATTGTACTACAATTATATATTTGAGTAATGCTAGATATCATATTTTTATTTTTTTTAAAATCTTCTTAAAGCTGATGTGACTTTTAAAATTACCACCATTAAATTTTAAATGAATCATATTTGAATTTTAATCCAATGATAATTTTGAAAGTCATATCAATTTTAGGAGAATAAAAAGATGGTACCTAACATTACTCTATATATTTAAGGGAAATGTTAGGTATTCTCTCGGTGCTTTTGGTGTTATGCAATAGAAAGTTAAATTAAGAAACCTAGAACACTCTCTTAGTGTTTATGGTGCTTTCTTAATCCTAAGCAGATATTATCTTCTAAAAATTAAGTAAGAGAAGTCGTTTTTTTATAAAACAATAACACTAGGAGAAAATGCTTCAAACATTTCACTTCAAGTATGAAAGAAAAGTAATATAATTTCTAACCTTAATTTGTTGGCTTGATATGAAAGTCGGTGCGTTACAGGTTGTGTAGTGGATCTTTTGTAAAAGAAAAAATGGTTTGATTTTAAGGTTCCATTTACTTCGACGTAAAATGGTTTCTTTCATAAAATATTTTCAGGAAAGTCATTTTCACTGAAAATATTTTTCGTCGAAAACATTTTACAGCGTTTACCTTGCACACGGAAAATAATTTTTTTTTAATATCTTGTTATATATATATATTTTCCAATAAGGTCCCCGCCAGGATCTGCACTAGACATGTTCGAGACCCCATAGCGACCTGCCCGGGACCCTGCCGGAACTTAACTGGGACATCGCCGGGACCTACTCGGGACTCGCTCGGGACCCCGTCAGGACCCACCCAGGACTTGACCGGGACCCGCCCAAGACCCCCGCTAGGACCCGCCCATGACTTGACCAGGACTTGACCGGAACTTGCTCGGGACCTGCCCGGGACTGGACCGGGACCCGCCTGGGACTTACCCAGGACCCCACTGAGACTTGATCGGGACCAGCCCAAGACTTGCCTGGGACCTCGTCGGGACCTGCCCGGGACTTCACCAGGACCCCGACAAGACTTGACCGAGACCCGCCCGGGCAAGACCTACTGGGGTCTAGGGGCGGGTCCCGGGCAGGTCCCGAGCGGGTCCAGTCAAGTCCCCAGCAAGTCTTGGTTAGGTCATGGCCAAGTCCCAGGCAGGTCCTGACGAGGTTCCGAGCAAGTCCTGGGCAAGTCCCAGTCAAGTCCCCGCGAGGTCCTGTGTAAGTCCTAAGAGGGTCCCGATCAAGTCCCAGGAGGGTCCCGGGCAAGTCCCGGTTAGGTCTCGGGCAAGTCTCGGGCGGGTCCCGGGCAAGTCCAAGGCAGGTCCTAGGCGGATCCCGGGCGGGTCCCGGTCAAGTTTCGGGCAAGTCCCAGGTAGGTCCCGAGCGGGTCCCAGTCAAGTCTCAGGCGGGGCCGGTCAGGTCCAGGTTAGGTCCCGGGCAAGTCCCAAGCAAGTCCTGCTGGGGTCCCGGGCAAGTCCTGGGAGGGTCCCGATCAGGTCTTGGGCGGATCCCGATCAAGTCTCTGGCAGGTCCCGGGTGGGTCCCGGTCAAGTCTCGGGCAGGTCCTGGGCGGGTCCCGGGCAAGTCCTAGTTAGGTCCCGGTCAAGTCCCGGCAAGGTTTTGGGCGGGTCTTAGCAAGGTCTATCGATTTAAGAATGAGATGCTCATAGTCGAAAAATGGTTTACGATTTCATTTTCCTAAAATTAAAGAAGAATTTTTGGTCAAAAGGAAAATATTTTCCGTTGACCATTATTTTACGTCGAAGTAAACACCGTAAAATACGGAAATCATTTTCTGGAAACCATTTTACGTCGAAGTAAATGGAGCCAAGTCGTAAAATTTGTATCAAATGGAATCGTTATTAAATTGAATTGAATCGAATGGAAGCAATAATTTTCTGGTTAAATTTGAGGATAACCGGACCAGAAAACAATTGGGATGAACTTGTAACAAATCTCTATTGGCATTTAAAAAAAAAAAAAAATTCTATTGACAATCTTGGATAGCCTCTTATATAAGTTGACTTAGGGTTTATTTGAAATTGCGTTTGAGGGGCTTAAAAGTGCTTTTAATATTCAAAAAGTCTGTTTAAAAAAAAAAAAAAAGTATTCGGTTAATAAAAAAATTAAAGCGCTTTTAAGGGTTTAAAAAGCTTAAAAATGACTAAAATACACTTTTAAAATTTTAAGGAGTAATTACCTTTTGCTTCCATGAACTACAACGCTTTGACACTTTCCCTTTCATGAGCTACCATCTATGACACCTGACCCCATCAAATTACCATCTCATGACAAAAGACACACTTCTGTTAGTCAAAGAAGTTAAAATTGACGATCAACAGTCATGTGCAAGTCATATGCCATTTTAAATTTTTTTCTTCCACTTTTGCCCTCACTTCAAACAAATAAAGTTAATATGTTTATGAGGGTATAAGCTGAAACGAGTAATGTTATGAACCATCTTTTATTTTCTTTTTATCATTCTAAAGCTGATGTGACTTTTTAAATTACTATTAAATTTTAGATGAATCATATTTGAATTTTGATTCAATGGTGATTTTGAAAGCCATATCAACTTTAAAAAGATAGAAAGGAAATAAAACGATGATACCTAGAAAGAGAAACTGTTTTAACTTTAAGCACAGAACAACTTTCTATTGCATATATATGTAAACTGCAGAATCCATCTTCCCAAAAGACGTTACAAAATCAGATTTTATTGGAAGATATATATATATATATATATATATATATATATCCAACTTCCAACGCCTTAAATTATGGGTTTTGGAAGGTAGCACCACAAGGTTATGCCCGGAGACGAACCCAGAATCATTAGATGCAAGAAAAAGCAGTGCATCGACTACATGACTTGTCTTCAATACAACCCCTTTCAAATGAATGAGCGGCTCGAAAGTTTCTTCCAATTGCTTAGCATCCATCCCAAACGCACGGCATGTCATTGGCGTGGCCATTATAGACGGTGATACGCAGTTCACCCTGATCCCATGCACCCCAAGCTGCGCGCTTGCTAATCGAACCAACCCAACCACCGCGTGCTTTGACATGACGTAATCAGTGCACCTGTCATAACCACAACTGGAGACCACACTCGCCGTGCACACAATGCTCCCCCTCACGTGCCCTGCAACCATCGCACGCGCCGCATGCTTTATACAAGCCGCCATGCCTCGAACGTTGATTGCAAACAGGCAGTCGAAGTCTGAAAAATCGAGGTCAACAATTGTCTGCTCAGACCTATTTACAACCCCGGCATTACTCAACATGATGTCGAGCTGCCTGTGATTTTGGACCGTCGATTCCACCATGGCTTTGACTTGCTCTTCAACAATAACATCATAGTGGATGTAGCTGGCACGCTCTAATCCAATGGATTCGGCTACCCTTTGGCCTAATTCTTCTTGGATATCAGCAATCACCACCATTCGTGCACCATGATTCGCAAAAACTCGCTCGGCTGCCTCTCCAATTCCACTTGCGCCTCTGGTGACTATCACTACCTTTCCTTCCAGTTTCTTCTTGCTCAATCCGGATTCAGCCATTGTTTTCTAAGGATAATATGAGCTCATCTTTAAAGGTGACCACTATATGGGGATCAATCATTCAATGTAGAAAATTTCACTTTAATTATGGTTATGCAGGAAAGGACTATCTTTCGGACAGTACATGTAGGCCAAGATGAAGACATCTGAGACGAATTCACATGCAATAGATTCTGAAATTTTTATTTCATCTCTTGTTGGTATATTTTCGTGACTTTCCAACAGTGCATCCCTTTCGGCTTTCACATTAAGGTGGTATTTGGTAAGTAAGTTGGCCTAAACACTGTAGTTGATGTAGATTAATGTAAAAAAAAAAAAAGTCAAAATTTTGGTATAAAAAAGTGGAAAGAGTGATATGAAAAAGTAAAAAAACTTCGTTTTGTAATAATTTTTTTATTTGAATAATAATAAAAAGTGAAAGTAAAAAGAGTGATATAAAAAAGTGAAAAAGTTTTGTTTTGTAGTAATTTTTTTATTTGAATAATAATAAAAAATAAATAATGTGATATAAAAAATTAAAATGTTAAAATGTTTTAATGTTAATTTTTTTGGAAAGTGGTAATGAATAGTAACAAGGGAAACCCCAACTCATTTACCAAACAAACCCTAATACTTTAGCCATCCAATAGCCCATATGAATGGACATAAAAAAAATTCCAAATTAATATAGGGATACCAATGGGATAGGACAAGGTTGGGGAGCCCTGAGCCCATTTTCTTGTTTCCATGCCTCTCTCCATTTCATAATCTCTCTAGGCATTTTCACTTGTCAAAGGCCTATGGCCATTTGAGAATGAAAATTGCTGTGTAATTGAAAGTAAAGTTAAATAACGAAAATTGCAGCGTCTAGGAATTTTTTTTTTTTTTTTCCTTGTGTTCAAGAATACCCTTTTCTATCGCTTCTACTATATCAACTTTGCTCAAAATTAAGTCATCACCTTGGTGAAAAATATTTCATGATGGGTAGGGTTACCATTTAAGGTCGTTTATAAGTTCATCATAATTACTTACCTTCAGAAAACCATTTCCAACTGAATTTATATGCCAGAACAGAACAGGAATTATGAGCAGACCAACAGGCAGGAGGGACTCACATCTCCCATTTCCAAGAAAACAATATACAAACCCCACAGATAGGGGCAAATCGCTCCCAAAACATGGTTGAGGTAACATCAGGCAGCACTGACTGCTACATGTATCATTAACAGTAATCTGAATGCGACTCATAGAAATCACTGGGGCAAGGTGACATGATCTCTTGCTCTAGCAACTGCAATACCTGGCTCATTGTTGGCCGATCATCTGGGTTTGCATCCGTGCACTGAGCTGCTATTTCTAGGATTGCTTCTAGGGTTTCCATATCTGTATCCGCACACCTTTTATCTACTACTTGTTCCAATTGGTTTTGCTTCAATAGCATATTCATCTGTAAATGAACATTATAAGTTCTGTATTACATTCACTGCATTAGATGGAGATATAAGATGGCAAGAAAGACTCTGGAAAGCTTACCCAACCAACAACGTTTAAGCCTCTCTTCACAAAAGATGCATCAGTAGGTCTCTTCCCAGTTACAAGCTCTAGCAAGAGAACCCCAAAACTATATACATCTGATTTTTCAGTGGCTCTCCCACTTTGCAGATACTCTGTGTTATGGTAAATAATACCATTGGGATTAGTATTTCTATAAAAGTTTTCCCAAATATATACTACATGGGGGAGGGGGGGAAGCAATGATTGCAAAAACATACATCAAAAGATCAAATAAAATTTATGCCTAATGCCTTATATAGGGTGTGTGGGAGTCATATATTTTTTCCATTTTTATATTCTTATTGCACTTGCTTAGGGGTATGACACAAAAGTACTGGATATGTTCATTCACATGTATATGACAAGTACTAGGAAAGAAAACAAATTTAAACAATTTGAATACTCTAATAGCCTTTGAACCATTTGAAACTAGCACCATCAGCAGACATGAAAAACATTTGGTGATAATTTTGCAAAGAACTGCTACCACTACATTTTGTAATAATCTTCTGCTAATAACCATTCCTACAATCCTAGAACTATCATCAAATCATTAATTTGACATTCCATGGTTCAATGAGTATCAAGGGTAATCTGATAGAATGAAAATAAGCTAGATTTGAGACTAAGGAAATGTTTCAGAAAAACTGTCATTGTGCCAGATTTTCTGATACAGTGCTGCATTGCTGTTGGTTCAGACCACTTATCTTTTTTAGGTAGTCTGAAGACCACTAGATAGTCTTGATTTCCTGTCAATTTTCTGACACACTGGCAAGCACCATTATATCCCCAAGCAACTCATTACCAAAACAAGCATCCATTCAGTTTGTCATTAAGAAAAAAGCTTCTTTGCTGTAATCCAATACTACTTCCTTTAATCTTGTCATAATGCATCCCATAAAAGAGTTTCACTTAAACATTCCCCAAGTAAATTGTTATCCTAATTACCAACCACCTTGGCCTTATTCAACCTGATATTCTAATATCAAAATAGCATGATCCTAGAGGGTAAATTAGAATACGCACCTGGTGCTAGGTAGCCAAAAGTCCCAGCAACCACGGTTGTGACATGGGCATCCTCATCAACCAAAAGCTTAGCAAGACCAAAGTCCGATACACGAGGCTCCAAATTCTCATCAAGGAGAATGTTGCTGGATTTTATGTCACGATGCACAATCTTTGGACAGCAGTCGTGGTGCAAGTATGCCAGACCCCTGGCGGAACCAAGGGCTACTTTCAATCGAGCACCCCAGTTCAATGATCGTTCTTCAGGGCCAAGTTCTAAGAAGAAAAAGACCAAAAAGAAAAGGATAGAAATCACAAAACCATTGCATTTCAAGTTTTAACAATTCCTACGTTTTATACATAGGAATATACTTGGATTCATATTATGCAAAAGTATTACTAGAGGGAATACCCAAAAATAAAATCAAAACAAAACAATAATGCAAAGTTCATTGACCAAAGAATGCTTATCCCTAAGCAGAGTAACTGATTGATGGCACCTTAGAGCAATTGATTAAGGATTCTTAGCAGCAAAACTTTTTTGTTTGCTATGTAGTTTTTTAAAAAATTTCTTCTTTGTTTATTTGCAACTAATAATAGAGATTATAGGTAACTGTTCAAACAGATGTATTACTACTATTACGTCAGAAATAAAGAAAAAAGAAATCAAATACTGAACTTGACCACCAATATGAGAGCTGATTTCTTTCATTGTTTTTTATTTCGTGGCCATACAAATCCTCAAATATCAGCATATAAACAAGAACCACAGTATCCAAAATTGAGAAGCATACCGTGCAAGAAATCATCTAAGCTGCCCATAGCCATATAATCATAGATAAGAAGCTTTGAAGCTGGGAGTCTGCAGTAACCTCGTAGATTTACTAGATTTATGTGCTTGATGCTACCCAAAATTTCTAACTCTCTCTCAAATACTTGATCTGATCCTTCACGACTCCGATCGATCCTTTTAACAGCAAATGTTCCACAATCATTCATAACCATTCTGTACACGGTACCGAACCCTCCCGACCCTACAACATCCTCCTCATCAAGAGATTCCAGCTTTTCTATGATCTCACATGAGGGGTATGGCAAGTCACCATGGAAAGTAATAAGTTTTGTGCCTGTTCAGAAGTGAAAGGTTTATTTGGCAATGATTAAAATAGAACCAAAAAAAAAAAAGAAAAATGATGAAATTCTTATATTTGAGAAAGCAGAAAATTATGCTCACTTGCTTCTTTGTCGACTTGCTTTTTCACTTCTGTGTATTTCTTAGCAGTTCTTTCCTTCTTTGATAGTAACCAAACCCAGAGCAAAGCAAGGAGCACAACAAGCGCAAGACTCATTGTGGACATTGCACCAATCAGCACTCCTTTGATGTAATGAGAGGAACGCTTAGTAGGGACTGCAGAAACCCCAGAATATGTAAACCAGAGTTACCTTATGCACATATGTAATTGTAATATGGTCAAACTGATTTTTCAGACATAGAGACCAGATCTACTTGGACAGTTTGTCAACCAACTAGAATCCTAGAAACAATGCTTTAAACTTGCCTGCTGCTTCATCGCTTTCGGCATGTGGTAGCACTACAGGGAATCCCATTGAAGTCCTACATGGCTTGCGCACTTGCCGGCCACAAAGGTCAAGATTGCCAGTAAATCTATGCATAAGCAGGGCAGTTAATAAGAAAATGCAATGGGATGGAGCATGAAACAAAATACATCAATGACAAAGGAAGTCAGGCTATAGAAGGTGTTTACAATTGTCATTACTTTGTAGAAGTATATAACTAAAAAGTTTCTGGGTGCTGACAATTATTACAAAATTGTGAATACTTCAGTTTCGTTGTGAATTTCGAAGCTCTGATCAACATAGGACTAGGTTGCAGGCCCTCCTGCTAACCTCCTTTCCCATTGGAAAGAAACTAAAAGAGGAATTTGAGGAGATTATTGAAGTGCTTAAGGAAGAAATATTAAAGGGAGACTAAATTATGCACTTTTTCAAAACCAGCTAGATGTTTTAATTTTCTCGACTTTCTTTCAGGATGCCAATGAAAGTAAGTCTGGGTCATTAATTAAATATAGCCTGCTGAGTGACAGGATCCTATATTCAAGTAAGTGCAAGTTTGTTCCCATACTGCCACTACATCACATTTTTACAGGTAAACTCAATTAACAAGAACTAGATATCAAGTAGATGCATCCTCATGCTACACCCAAATTTGATAGGTCTACTTGTGCACCTAGTTTACCAGTTGCATCGTTTCCATTATATATCAGTGCACAACATTCTTCTTGTCTGAAATGATTTGAAGTTATGTATAATAGAGGGATGCCATATAAACCAACCCAAGATGCCAATACCCTACTCTGACTTGTGTAGCTTAGTGCTTTCCTCATCTCAAATCCAAAGACCAAAGGAAATTCCAAATTTCCTTGCCACATAATCAGTTGTTTGTTACACTTTAGAAGTTATGACTTATTTATAATAGCTTAGCACTTTAGATGTAGCTTAGTGCTTTCCTCATCTCAAATCCAAAGACCAAAGGATATTCCAAATTTCCTTGCCACATAAACAGTTGTTGCTTGCACTTTAGAAGCTATGATTTATTTATAATAGCTTGCATTATATTCAAATGAGCATAGACAAAAAAATTTGCGAAATGATATAAAGTGTACTCACGTCTCATTCCCAAATGTGCTTAGAGCTCCAAAATCTGGAATCTCACCGGTGAAAAAGTTGGTGGACAAGTTCCTGAGACAGATTACAGCCAATACATTCTTTCAACATATTGCCAATTTTCTTACAACGTAAAAGAATAAGAAAATAGTTATGCCACATAGCTAGAGCTCTGATTGAACTTACAGAGCGCGCAATCGTGTTAGACGGCCGATAGAGGAAGGTATAGCACCCTTCAACGAATTGCTTGATAAATCCCTATATTTAGCTTTCTGGTGTTATAAAGCAATCCAGACTATAACTATATTAACTTGTAAATAGCTCTAGTGATGTATTGATAACCGAGTGATTAACAAGAATATCTCATACATATTTAATCATTCTAAAAAGTAGGAGAAACTAGTAACATCCAAGTACAATATAGTATCAAAGATCTTACAGAATAGTGAGATCAGAAAGGTTGCCAATATCCGATGGTATGCCTCCTTGGAGATAATTTTCCCTCAAGTAACTGAAGGAGGAGAGGGAGTTGAGTCAATACAAAGAATCATTCAAAAAACAATTGAATAACAGCAACTTTTTTTTCTAAGGAATTAGGGAACCATTTCCACTTACAGGGCTCTGAGCTCAGTACAATTGGTAATTTCATTAGGAATAATTCCATGTAAGCCGTTCTGGTGAAGTGCCCTGATTCACCACCAAAAAAAGATTCAAACATTATTAAAAAAAAAAAAAACAACTTATTGTCGAAACTGTTAAATTTAAAACTCATTTTCTTTAGATGGAGGAAATCAGTGAAAGGAAAAGTTGATGGGCATTGGACTTACAGTCTCTGTAATCTACTCAGTTTACCAATACTGGGAGACATAATCCCTCCTAGCTGCATGTAAGGTAGGTTTCTGAAAAACCAAAAAAGTGTAGAGGAAGATTACACTTGGAAGTAAATAGCATAGAACCAAATGTCAAAAACCGAAAAGAATAGGGCTTGACATACATAGAGCGCACTCTTTGTTCATTGAGATGGCAAGTGATGCCAGTCCATTTACAGGGAGACTCATCAGAAGCTTGCCAATTACTGAGGAGGTTTCTACTGTCATTCAAACAGCTTCTTATTTCCAATAATGTCAGGCCTAGATCATAACGCGCAGAAAGATTGTTACTTTAAGCTTCATTTTGTTGCTCAGAAAAAAGTATGGGAAAAAAAAAATCAAGCTTTAACCCAAATCTGTAGGATGCCCCTCAACAAAATGCACCCTTTTTTACTTAGTTCAACTGACTATTTCACTCTCATAAAACAAAAAACTTCAAAGAACTTCGAATACAATTTTTTTTTCTCTCAAAATTGCTCCTCCAAATATTTCTTAGGAACCAAAAAATTAACTTACAAAAAAAAACAAAACAAAACAAAAAAAAAAAACGGGGCTTTACCATCTTGAGTGAGAGCAAGAGAAGAAGGGCTCAAAAGGGTAGCTGCAAAAATCAGAGAGAAGATCCAAACAAAGACACCCATTTCCATTCCTACTCCCAAATGGGCTATCTGGGCAGAGCTCTCTAGTGCTCTCAGTCACTATGAACTATGAAGCCAGGGAGAGAGAGAAAGAGAGTGTGGAGTGAAACGAAACTGTTATGATAACAGTGGAGGGTTGAGTAAAATGGAGGTGAGAGTTGTGATGATGGCAGAGAATTTCCATTATAATTTATTAAACTAATAATTATTTCAAGCACGAAAAAGAGGGGGGGGAAGAGAGGGAAAAGGGAAAAGGAGGGAGTCCACTTTTTTTTATATTTTTGAGCAGAGTGAAAGACAGACTTTTGAAAGTTGGTGTTGAAAATCGTGCGGAAAGAGGTAGCCGTTGTCCAATGGAGGATTCAAAAACATTACAGAACCTTTAGCTCTACTCGCTCGTGTGGGTATTCAATTAAACTTCCCGGCATGGGAAGAACACGTGTACTCCGAGCCATTCAGAAACAAGTGTAATGCGCATGCGTGGCATGTGTGCGTATTGTTTAATCGCCTTTCAATCTCCATTCGAAAAGGTCGAGGCTGCACTGTAGTCTGTACGTGTCTGCTGTGTTTGAGAGATTCTCAAGATATATATTTAGTAATGATTCTTTTTTGCTAAATAATTAAGGTTTAAGACGGACCAACTTTTTTCTTTATTACATTTTTAAGTTAATTTCATCTCCCGAATCCCGGAATGTTTTAAGGATACTTTAATCATATGGAATACACAGTGAAGATTATTAATTCAAATTATTAAAAAAAGAAGGTTATTAATTCAAATTATTCTTCTTCTTTTTTATGTAAATATTGGTTTTTGTTTTTTTGTTTTATGTTTTTTGTTTTTGTCTTGAGAGAGTGGAGTAAGCTTTTTTTTTTTTTTTTTAAGGAAACACGTAGAACTAAGAGAACATACGAGAAATCGTAATATTTTTCATTGTAAAACTTAAAAACTTTTTAAAAGAAAAAAATTTGAATATTAGGTGTTCTATTAATCCTATGTGTATATTATTTTTTTAAAACCATGTGAGATAAATAAGGGACCGGTGATGCTAATTTCTTTTTTGCTTTTTTAGAAAATAATATACACTTAAAACCAAGAGACCACCTATCATTTCTCAGAAAAATAAAAAAAAACCCTCAACGTTTTTGTTTGGTTGGACTAAATACATACTTTCACTTTTTCACACACAATTCTCTACATTCATATATAAATTTTAAAATCAATATTGAATAAAAATTTATCTTAAATTCAATTGTAATTTTAAAAGTATGATAGTAAGAATTTACCAAATTTGACTGAGAACTGAGGTCAAAAGAGAATAGAACAAACAAACATGGATTTCATTTGGTCATTGAAACAATAATTGGGGTTTCATAATGTTGATTTAGAATTCAATCGGAGGGAAATATTATGTTATTAGTAGTCTGACCAACTCTTCAGTTAGCTGTCCACTTTTTTTGTTTATGTTATAAGTTAAGTAGTACTTTCACAGTTCACATGTAGACATAAATGTCGGTGCCCCACTCTCCAAAAACTTCCAAAGCAAAATCAATTCGCATTCCCAACCCACCTCCTCTGCATTCATTGAACTGTCACACTTCATAATTTTGTCCCATTTATTTTTCAAATTTTTCCCCATTTCACAATATTCACCCAATTGCTTTACTCATTCCCGCCAATGAAAATATAAAACAAAATGATTGATTTTTTTTGGTTGTTCTTGAGCAACTGTTCATTTGATTCATAAATTGAATATTATACCACATAGATTACCAGGAAGATAACGAGGAAACAAAGATCATTCCATAACAATGATTAACAAATTAGTATTCTTTTAATACATCAATTGTCTTCTTATAACATTAATCAAAATAACCTAAAAGATGAAAGCTAAAACTTAAAAAGCAAGTAAATCATCTAAGAATGAAAAATTTTAAAGACCAAGGCTCCATTTCTTTCGACGTAAAATGATTTTCATAAAATGATTTCTGCATTTTACGGTGTTTAGTGCGACGTAAAATAGTAGTCAAACATAAATCATTTTCTATTGACCAAAAACCCTTCATTAACCATCGTAAATTGGTTTCCAATTTTAAAATTCGGAAACCAATTTTCCCAGCCCCTCCTGCTCAACCCGACACCTACCTCTCCACTCCACTTTTCTCACGACGCTTGCCTCTCCAACCTGACGCCTTCCTCTCTCTCACAACTCTCTCTCAAGCTCATCAACTCGTCTGATCCCTATCTTCAGGCGGTTCGTCAACTTGTCTGATCCCTATCTTCGGGCCGTACTTCTCCTACTCAATTAGCATAGATCCAGAACTTCTCTCTCAACTGCATCTCAAGAATAAATCTCAAAAGCAATAAATTCACCTAAGTTGAAAATTCACAACAGAAATGACAAGCCTAAGATAATATGGGAAATTAATCTATGCTGAAATTAGAATGAAATTTGGATAGAAATCAGTGATCCTTTCTTTTTCAAACATCCACTTCATATCGAGCGGATTTTTCGGAATGTCATGTTTGCAATCTCGTTAGAACATAATTATGATCAGGGCCTTTTGCCTCGATTCAACTTGTCAAGTTTGTAACCCGTTTGAACCTAATTGCAAATGGGACATTAATATTCTGCCTTGGCCTACAATGGCTACGTATATAGAAGGAGTAAGCAAAGCAGAGAAATCACACATCAAATCCTCCGGTTGTGGGTAGGGTAGGGCAGGTAGGATATCTTCATATTTGGACTGATAAGCTCGCATGCACCTGAGCTCAATGATGCAAGCAACGAAAGTATATAAAGAAAAGAGGTTCACAAAGTAATCATTAAGTTTCCAAGCAAATGCAACGAAAAACTGAGACTGGGAATTGATGATTCCTTCCTTATAGGCTATGGCCAAATGATGAAGATCAAGTGGAATTCGAGCTCGTATGTGCCCCCACAAATCTTCTTTATCCCCCCACCTAATTTATGCATTGGACGTTGTTGATTAATGCTGAGGAGAATATAATCTTTTTTTCTTCTTCTTTGAAATGAGTAGGTTTGACTCGAAACAATGAGAAATGAAGATTCATATCACTAAATTTTGCTTCATCACACATATGATCTTCAATTGATTGTACTACTTTCTTAAATAAGGAAAAACTATAGGGTAACTACTTTTTTAAAACTATTGCAAATAGTACTATGGACATATGATAAATGTTGTTAGTTCTTCCATCCATATTTTGTCCAATAATTTAACGATTTGCCATATCAAGTCCAATCTCAATTTGACAAGTACCCCATACAAGTCATTAATATATGGGAAAATTACACTTTAACCCCCCCCTAAAATTTGGGGCGTTTTTCAATTCGACCACCAATGTTTCAATTTTTATAATGCACCCTCTCAAACTTGCAAATTTTTTTCAATTCGACAAATTTTATCCAAAAATTTTCATATTGCCCATAATTTTTTTTACTTTTTTATTGAAAAAAAAAAAAAAAAATTGGGGGTTGCAAAAATGGCCAGATGGCCAAAAGCCACCCCGAATTTAAATTATTATTATTTTTTTAATAAAAAATAAATTATGGGCAATATGAGAATTTTTGGATGAAATTGGTCGAATTGAAAAAAAAATTGCAAGTTTGGGGGGGGAGGGGTTCATTGCAAAAATTGAAACATTGGTGGTCGAATTGAAAATTGCCCTAAACTTTGAGGGAGTAAAGTATACTTTTCCCTTAATCTATATATATATATGGTGTGGTTGAAACCACCCATTGCCATTTGGGGGTAACTTGGCTTACCCCAAGCCCTACTAGAGGGGTGGTTTCCACCACCTCAATTTGGTCATTTGGGACCGACCAGACCAACTCCAACCACCCTCAAATGGCTAGAAGATGGTTTTGACCACTTTCATTTGGCACTCTCATTTTGTTCTTTTTTTTAAAAAATAAATAAATAAATAAATAAAATATTAACGAGGCATATGAGACATGTAATAGTTGTTAATTGATTTGACATGGCATACCATTAAAATATTGGACAGAACATAAATAAAATTATTAAATATTGCATTTATCATATATCTATAGATACCATCTACGATTGTGTTTTGAAATTGAAAGGTCCATTTGATTTTGCATTAAACCACATAACAGTGGAAAGGATTTAACCCAAAAATATAATACGAGTATTTAACCAAACAAGGAAACAAATTACAAGAGGGGGTACGCACTTTAACAACAAAGTGTATACTTTGATTGATAGACCACTTGTACTAATTAACTTATATTAGCAAGAGAAGAGTAAGTTCAATTGTTATTGGTAGACACATAAAAAATTGTTTTCTATAATAGGAATGATTGGACAATATATTACACATTGTTGTAGCTAGCATCTATGCCTCTTCTTCTTTTTTCCCTATTATATTGATTGAGGTGCTATTTAATATTGTACCTACTTTCAACCCTTTTTCATCATCTTGCTCTCAAAAAATCAGATGAAAAAATATATATAAAAGAGATTCGTTTTAAATAATTAACGAACTATGAGCATGCATAGAGAGTCATAATGTTTCAAAATTATGACATCCAAAAATGTTTTTAAACTTGTTGAGACAATATATATATATATAAAAGAAATTTGGAATCCTAAGCGTTGTACCAGAAAATATTACATCGCTTCTTACTTCTTATGTTTAATTTCTTTCGGATTTTTCTTCTCTATTTGGTTGCCATTAAAAATTATATCAAGTTGATTTTCCTTAGTTGTAACCTACATACTGTTGGAAATAATTTTGGATGATGCACAAATTCTCATTGATATAAAATAATTACAATTTGAATATTAACAATATAAATAAAATACAAGAGATGAAAAGTAGAGTATGAAAAGATCTCACAATATGCTATAGAATCATGCAAGAGCGTTGTCCTTAAAGGTTGATTCGTGCCTCCCGGAATGCATAACTCGGTGCGATCAGATCCTTTGACACACAACTTCCCAGAATTAAACTATAACATCTAACTTTGTTAAGGACCCACTTCCAATAACAAAGACTAGGAAAACAACCCTTTGATATTCTTGATGAAAAAACCACATAGAGAAAATACAAAGAATAGAAGACAATAGGTAAATATTGCCCTTATTCTATGCGGCTATAATGTATATATATCTAAATAATCAAATCAGGAAATATATATATATATATTTGCAGTGCTCTTTGGTGGCTATTGATTCATGCTATTAAATTGTCGCATGAATATACAAGATCTTGTAATTGTCATGAATTGGAAGAAACAATACTGTCATGAAAATATTTAATGACCAATGGTCATATATAACATAAATCATTATGTGGCTTGTAAGAAAACCTTTAATGATAATCGGTTTGTAAAATAAGTTTAATGACCCAAAGGGTCAAAACCATGAAACAAATTAAAGTAGAGTTTTGTTCTTCTTCATTAAAACTCATAAAAAAAATTAATATCAAAGGGGAAAACGTTTGAAGCAATTTTAATGACCACCAAATAAAAAATTGTTTGTAACAGTACAACACAGACAAATGATGAAGAAAGAGTGCAAGCTGTATCCTTACTAGCATGTTTCCTGCACAGATTTCTTGGGCCATCTCCAAAAACTTGGTATGTTCCAGGCCTTGCTGGTTCCTTAGATAGTAAAAGACACTGATTAATTAAGCTAAATTTAAGATTTTTTTTTTTAAAAACTAATCATCTTGGGCATGTGGGCTCACATTCCATCTATCTTGGTTGAAGCACATGGGATCCTCAAAGTTTTCAGGATTTGTGTGGATGTATCGAATCCACACAATCACTTTCCAATCCTTTGGTATTTTGTAACCTGCAGAAAATCGAACTTTTGATCACCAATTTATATTACCCAACAGAACTTACAATCATGGCATCACATCTCGTAAATAAATTTTGAAATTTCTTAAACTACCCCCTAATTAGATTGAACTGATCAATCACTTACTCTTGAAATATATAATTAAAATTGATATATATATTTTAATTTCGTTAGTTATATCTTGCTCCATGTGAACAATAGTCTATAGGAGTCCGGCCATTAACTGCGTGTCCATATTAATTCACTACAAAAAAAATAATTTTTTTCTCACTGGAGTTTTCTGACGTGTCAGGGTATTTGACACGTCAGAAAATTTTTCTGACGTGACGCTCCTGACGTGTGTTGAATGTCAGAAGCATAGGTGTCAGCAAATTTTTTTTCCTGACATGTTACTGTTCAGCACGTCAGAATTTTCTGGCGTGTTAAAATATAACACATCAGAAATTAATTAAAAATAAATTGACACGTCAGGAAATTTAAAAATTAATTAAAAAAAATATATATATATTTTTTAAATTTTTTCTGAATTTTTTTTTTCAATTAAAAAATGTATTAATTTATTATTTATTATTTATTTTTTTTGTAATTTATTGAGTGGTGCAGAGAAACCCAACATTTTCTCACTTCAGAAGTGGTGCACCACAAAAAAAATTTCTCGTTTCTGCAAAAATTTTCTCCAAAATCTTTTCTCACTTCTTTTCGATCTCCATTTTCAAAAACCCAAATCCACACCGAAAAATCTTCAAACAATCAAAAACCCAAATAAAA